>NC_052132.2:13898804-13978166 GCF_016086655.4 Lepeophtheirus salmonis
TTAGCTTGGAGAACTCTGATCTACAATATCAAATTTGAATTATAAAAGTCTGGGTGATGATATGTGTTGTAAAAAGAAATAAGTTATTTTTTTTAATGTTTTATTTTAACATTATTAGAATTACTCAATAAAAATTTAGAAACAAATGGATATGAAAAGACTAATCATTACTCAAAGAATTTCTTGGGGGAAAAGTAATTACGTATTTTCTTCTTTATTTCAATGCTTTATAAGAAGCGTTACAATCATTTTGATTTCAAACAAGTATGCCTTTTTATGTTTTATAATTTGCTGGCAACGAGAATCCAATTTCATAATTTCCTTTTAATAGAAGACCTCGTCCCTATTGGCAAAAAACTCGAACAACCAACTTTCACAGGTCTTATTGTGTATGTTGAATGCATAAGAACATCCCATCCGAGCCACTGGCGCTTCTGGGACGCCATCAAAGATGTGTGCGGACAAGCATTGTCTTGATGAAACAAGATTACTCTCCTATTCACCAATGTTAGCCACATCTGTTCGATCACCAGCATCAAATGGTCGAGTTTTTCTCACTGTAAAGGACAGAATTGAGCGTGTGGCTATACAGCTCATGGTTAGATTATTCACTGTTAATCCTACCAAACACACAGCAACACTTTCTTGGTAGTGTATCCTTGCTTGCCAATGGTATGAGCCGCTTTGTTGGCTTTTAACCACAATATATGTCTTTTGACATTGATGTTAGTGATCCATTTTTCATCGACAGTCACAATCCTCTTCAGAAATGACACGTTTTTCCCTTAAAGATAGTAAAAAAGTGAATTATGGCGAATTTCTTCCCTTGAGACCTCCATACTACACGCACGATAATTCATGACTGAATCGACCAAGTGCAATACTGTCTCGAAATCATTGTTAGTAAATACTACCAGCTATACAACTTTTTATCGTAGGATCCAATGTGAACAATAATGAACAAGATATACTTAGTTAAAAAAGGGCAGTAAAAAAAATACGAAATGAAGTTATCCCCCAAACTAATATTCTGAATTTTGATCATTGGAGTTTAAGTTAAGTGTAGTTTTTCAAATAATACTTAGCGTGCATTTGATTAGTTTTCTTTTCAGAAAATGTTCGTCTTTGGAAAAGTCTAGTTTGTTTGGAGTTTAAGTACTAATCGAATCCAAAACTAGTCCTCATCTATGAAATGAAACGAAATATGTTTAATCAAGTGAGAAAATGAAAAATAGAGTAAATCAAAATTGTGTATATTTTTGCAAACATTTGTACAAATTAAATATTCCTTCTTGTTTCTAACATAATAAACTGTGATAAGAAAAATGAGTCATTACATTAATGAGTATTCTGAAGAGTTTAGATAAGGTACTGATATTTAAATAAATATTTATATTTACAAATTCCCAAAACAGAACTAGGATCACTCTTTACATTGACCAACTAATGGCTATTGTTGTATCACTAGGGGTGAGAGAAAAACTCGGGAAGATATGTTTTCGCTTATAAATTTAATATAAATTTATTTATTAGCCTAAACTTTCTTTTAAAATGATGTAATTTTAATATTTATTAATAAAAGAAAAACTCTATTTCGAAATAGTCACTCTTTAGTCGAATTAAATGGAGGATACAAAGAGGCACTTTGCTATAGACAGCACAGGCAAAGTTTCTCACCGTTGAGATTATCCACAACCTCCGAAACGACCGTGTTTTAGGAAAGACAGTATCGCTTAGGAGCACTGTATCATCACCAAGGACCAGAAGACGCCGGGTGTCATGGTCTGGGTCGGTATTATGTCAGACGGGAAGAAGATGTCCTTTACATAAAGTATTAGTCCGCTCAAGAAATCCTGAGTGCGCTCCTGTTCATTTATTAATTTTGTGGGCGAGTTCCCACTCATTTTTTCGCTCGTATAGAACTATTTGAATTTGACAACTCGTTCTGATTGCAATTAAATTCCTGAAATTTATATATATTGTTTATTCTAAAAATTAAAAGTAATTAGGTACGAGAATTAAAAAAACTTAAGATCAAAAATTATATTTAAAATTGAAAAAAATCGTTCCAGTTATCTTCATGAATACCATGGATATTCCATTTTATACCCAAAATTTCCACCATTCTTCTAGCTTTATAACTTCCGACTTTAAGATCCTCTTCAGGCTTCCAGGATCCGATAGGTAAAATAGAGGTCTTATTTTTATTCTCAGCCAATCCTGTTTTTTCTTCAAATTTCCGAAAATAATTCATTAAGACTCCTATTCTGCCAATTACCTGAGACTCAAAACTCATCTTTACGGTTAAAGTTACATCACCTGCATACGAATCAATAAAATACTGAGATCCCCCAATGCTAATCCCAAAGCCTCTGTACCTTTTTGTAACACCTAAAACGAGTTCTTCGATTGAAGCTATGAAATGAAGTGGAGCCGAGGGGCATCCCTGACAACAGCTCTATTCTAAGATGATTGGTTGGCTTTCTAATCCATCCAATGAGATCGTTGAAGTGCCGTTATATAGCAAGGTACGTACGGGGTTAAAAAAACGTTTCGGAAGAAACTTTTTGACAGATCTAAGAATTTGCCTATGTGAAATAGAGTCGAACCCTGTTCCACTGTGTCAATTGTAACTTGAATATTGCGTAAAACATCGGAAATTTTCCTATTCTTTAAAAATCCTTTTTGTTGAATCACAATTTTTTTTGTTGAGAATTGGTTGCATCTGTTTAGGCAATACTCCAGCGATAATTCCTCTCCAATGGCTATAATTTGTCCCAATTCCTTTTTTCTGATTCAATGCAATTCTTTCTTTTGTTTGTGGTTTGGGTAGTCGTCCAAACTTTTCCATAGAACGCCAATTTTTAAAAGATACGGAATGACTTCATCGATAAAATTCGAATAGACTCCAGCCGAGACTCTATCTGGGCTACAGGCTTTATTATCGTTATAATACTTTCCTAAAAAGTTAGAAATAATATCTTTGGAGAAGATATTATTCCCTTGAACAGTGGAGATAACCATTCTTTTCGGAAAGTGGCCTCTTTTTGTGGCAACAATGTTTTGGAAATGGAAATGAAATAAGTCTAATACATCTACCGGTTTATTTATGATTTTTCCTTCATTAATAATTTTTTTAACACCGGGTGCAGAAAATCAGTCTTTCTTAAAAAAATTCTTAAGCTAGATCTTTTAACTCAACTTTTTCTTTGATTTCGGCCTCAGCAATTTCTGCAGTTCTAAAAAAATTCTGAGAATCTGCAAAATACTTGCAAAAAATAATTGATGCATTATTGAGAATATTATCCACTTGACTGGTGTATGACATTGTTTCCTTACTAGTTCCAAAAGAAAACGTGAAGTCGTGTAATGAATTAATTTTATGAGCCTTTGTATCACTTGATTGGATAAAAAAGGGTCATTAAAATCTCCTAGCAATTATTTTTTATTTTGTTTTGTATTTGTCGTCTTCTATCAACCATTTTGTTATCTTTAATTGAGAAGTTTTATAAGTTTTGTGTAATTCCAAGCAAATCAATTTATGATCAAAGGAAGGTTCAGGTTTATAAAATGCTTTATTTAACATATCATTCAAGGCAGGGGAAATCTAAGACAAATCAACTCTGGAAGACGGATTTCCTCTCCTCCAAGAAATACTTATCTCCGGATTGATTTTTTTGTCAAGTCAACGAAATTGAACTTAAGAATTATATTTTGTAGAGCAGTGAGGGTTGGATAGTGTGAATCAAATTTAGAGAGATCCACATTTAAATCCACAATTAGCATGAACGGAGTTGAATCCTATATTTGTTTATAAAAATTCCTTGAAAAAATGAAGTAGACCTTTCATTCGGCCCATATACATTTATTAAACTGAAACTCATCCCATTTAAAGAAATTCGAATTACTTTTGTAGGAGAACTCTTTGAGGGAACTGATGTATGAGTCTTCTTAGAGTGGCCAGCTACATGAGAGGAAAACTCGTCAACCAAAGACAGCAGAGAGCCACAGATACAGCATATAAAAAAGATTCTAACTTATCATAGGACATAACTTCAATCGTCTTTTCTTGAAATCTTAAAAATTATTCTTTAACTCCTTATTTTTTGGATGTTATCACATAAGAAGAAGAAACGGAAAAAGCAATATAAATGTGCGAAAATTCGAGCGATTTTATTCCTCTTCTAAAATGGCAAGTACGCTCCCGCTTTCACTCAGGAAAGAATGTTTTCCGTTAACATCTTCAGCCAAAACAAGGCACCTTCTCAAACTGAAAAATGTGTGCAAGATTGGTGGAGATCGAATTTTCTAGAGCTTTTGGGTAAGGAATATGTGGCTTCCTGACAACCCTAACCTGAATCCCATTGACTTTTCTGCGTAATACATCCTTCAGACCAGAGCCTGAACAATTCACTAGCCCACCAAATAGACTCTGAAGTGTTACCTCATTTAAAAAAGGGTGGCTATTTCAAGACAAGATTTTGTAAATTATTTTATATTCCAATTTGATCATTTTGACAAACGTGTATGCTAAAAAATATGTTTATACCGAAAATATATTGAGCATATCTTCTCGAACTTATTCCTCGCCTTGTGGAATAGCTATGAAATGTAAAAGGACATTGTTTAATGAATGACTTAAGGAATTAAAATACTATTTTATAAGAATAATCATTTAGAAAAAAGCAAAGTGTTTCTGTAGAGGCCTCAATTTTTAGTGTGCACTTAATATCTTAAGCTAGCTCCTAAAAGGAATACTCCTCTTCTATTATCTGGATGAAGGTAAAACTATTAAGGTAAGGTAAAACAGTCGCATATTATTCATCATTATTGGACCCTTTGAAGACATATCTGACGAAAACGCCCACGATTACTCAAAAAAGTCATTTTCCATCACGACAATGCAATAGCTCACGCCTCTGCAGTTGTGGTTGCAAAATTAATGGAAATAGGGTTGCAACTCGAGATACCCACGGCACTATCAATCTCACAAACCTTCACTCTTCTATCATCCATCACCATATCGTTGATTTTATAAATGATTTCTGGAGTAGTAACCTCAACAGGGCTTCCAGAACGATCAGAGTCACTTGTACCCATATGGCCACTCCGAAAATTTTGAAACCACTTATAAACTGTTCTGATTGAAGGTGCAGAGTCCCCATTATGTTTGTTAAGCTTATTTTTAGTCTCCTGAGGCGTTTTGCCTTTCATAAAGTAATGTTCAATCAACACACGAAAAAAAATTTCGTCCATTTTATTAAAATCATTCCCCTTCCTCGACTCAAAGGAAAGGCAAACAGAAAAAAATTGACCGATCAAGCTGAAAGATGGTTTGTGTTCTTCCGAGAGATGCTACTAACTAAACATAACCTCGATACGTGGAAGTAGTGGAAGTAGATTCAGACTTTATACGGACAATTTGAACGACCCTCATATATAAAGGATAAAAATTTGGGGGAGGGGCTTCACAAACTTTTTGGGGAGGCGTGGGATTTGTTCCTGATACCCATAATGACATTTCAGTTTTACACGGATTGGTAGGATATGAAACAAAGTTTGATTCTTCTTAAGCCTTGTCTTTATTAAAGGGGAGCTATAAATATAAATAGAAAAACACTTGAACTTAGTTTTTTCGTGTTTCATACCTGAAAAGTTAAAATCGTAGAGAACTAATTTTGACAGAAAATGAATAACTATAACTCAGTTTATTTTGAACATGCAATATATCAACAACAAAAAGTAGCACAACTGTACATAATAATAATAATAAAAGCGACAAAAACAAAAAAGGCATGTCGTGTTGTTTTGCCTTTAGATACATATGCATGTAACATATCTGTATCTAACTCGAGTATAATTCGAAAAGTTTTCTACTACGAAGTTAAAGATAGGGTATATCTTTGAGTACATGATAGTGTTCTCACCAGTGGCGTTATTAGATCCTTTTTTTTTTTTTTTGGGGGGGGTTCTGAAAGTCTCCAAAAAATTTTATCAAATCTTATATACGAGTCTGTTTTTTGGTGTTATCCCACATGGAATCTAAAATGATCGAATAGAACAATTTAGCAAGTGGACGTATAACATATCCAAGCTTGTTCCTCAGATATTTTTTCCCCTCTGAAGTAATTAGGAAGCTGTTTTTAACCGATATAAAACCTCCCTCCTTCTTTCTCTCAATATATCTCTCCTTCTCACTGTCTGTTCTCTTCTCCCTCTTTTTCTTTATATATTCCTCTCTCTCTCTCTTTTCTTCTGTATTCATTCTTTGTTTCTATTCCCCTCTATTCATCCCTTCAATACATGTCGCTAATTTACACGAGATGTGTTCAAAAAGTAAGGTCACTTTGTATTTTTTTAAGAAAAAATATTTATTTAATTATGTTGTCCCCTTCAAAGTAATTCCCCTAACATACAATACACTTCTGCCAACGCCTTTTTCAAACCTCGAAGCACATTTTGGTATAGCCTTGAGCTCTTCCAACGATGCAGACTTTATCTCCTCAATTGTTGCAAAACTCAGTCCTTTCATAGGTCTCTTCAGTTATGAGAACAAGAAAAAGTCAGATGGGGACAAATCCGGAGAGTATAGTTGGCTGAGTCAAAAAATTGGATGATTCTAATTGTCAAAAATTAGCAGTTCCGGAACAAACTTTGCTGACACTCGTCTCATGCCAAAAACGTTAGTAAAAAAATTATTGCACGAGTCAATCAATACTTCAATAACCAAAGCAACTCCTCTGTTAGTGATTTTACAGTTTTCAAAAACAATTTCCTTCATTACTTCAACGTTTTAATCTCTGTTGACTTGCTTGGGCGTCCAGAGTGAGGCTCTGTATTGTCATTTTCCTGGCTATCTTGGAAGAGTTTGTACCAAATTTAACCTTTTTTTTTTTTTTACTCAAAACAGTTTCACCTTATGTCATTGTCAACATTTCAAGTGTTTTGGAGTACTTTATTTCCTTTTTTACACAAAAAATAGCTGGACACGCAAAATACTTCCAACTTTTATGCCTCTAACAAACAAACCAAGCATATAATATATGCTATAATTATATGTTCGTGGGATTCCCGGAAAATTCCCCCCTGGAGATTTCCCCGAAGCGAATTCCCACCTATATTAATAAACCAATTTCAAATAAAAAGTCCGTTTTATTCCACAACTATTTTCTAATAACGTTGTGTTTTCTATATATTTTCTAAATTAACAGCAAATATAAGCTTGAGATAATAAAAAAATATATCAATTTTAAAAGAAATAAATATTCAAAATCCAATATTATGAGCAAAAGCACGTCAATAACCAAAATTTTCAGGATTATCATGATAATTTAAAATAGTTACAATATGTTGGTTACAATCCCGATATCGTCTTCTTTGAACAGGTATAAGATAACCTGCAAGTTGTTGAATGATTTCTATACGCATCAAGTTTTCTTCATACTTTAAAAATTCGAGAAACTTCCTAAAGAACTGGATGGCATGAAGGAACTTTGCAAGGAAAACCAACGGCGCCATCCTTCCAATTATAAGTATATTAATCGCAAAGTCATAATTTAAAAGCTTGCAGGTCATCCACCGCCTGTTCAAAGAAGATGATATCGTGATTGTAACCAATGTATTATGACTATTTTAAATAATTACATCGACTTACGTTATCTTTCTGTCTTTTTATTTGAAATTGGTTTATTAATATAGGTGGAAATTCACAGGGGGGGGGGGAGATTTTCCCGAATACTCTTCTTTGTGTCGAGTGTACTAACCTAAAAAAATTAAGAAAATCGAGCAAACTAAGTGTAGATTGCCCGCGAAATTTGAAAAGTCCCCTTACTTTTTGAACACACCTCCTATATAAAATAAAACTATTTGTTTAAGTTATTATATAACGGTGTTGATGATAAAAGCTAGGAACCCCCCTAATTTTTACAATACCAATATTTACGTACCGCTTCCGATACGTAAATAGGTATGGGTAATTGGGGACTTTTCGATAATTTTCGCATTGTAAAAATAAGAAACAGGATGTAGCTAAGAGCAAGTCATATGTGATGCACAAAATATGACCTGCCCGTATGTAAAACTAAACGTGGTCACCCCATGAACATTTGAAGAATGTTTTGGAGGTATGTATAGATAAACATTGTATCCCTGACAATTTGAAAAATGTTTGGGAGGAGAGAAGCTTAACCGTCATTATATTCTATTTTATCAGCTGCTCGAAGCTGATAAAGAAAGGAAATAAACACAAGCCCCATTCTGTATTTCAGAGTTACTCCGTTTTCGATCCTTAATTCTACTCTGAGTTCAACAGGCTTTAAAAGCATAACACCACATTATTTTATATTATAACTAGCGAAGGGTAACTCACCGTTACTCGAGCAAGTGTTAGGATATTCTTACAGACAGTATAATGTAGCGCCTTTACAATATATGAAATTATTATGAATAATAAGAAAAATTGTGTTATAAACATCAAATAACATACCATTATATATATTGTCTACGAGTAGCGATTTTGTACAAGTTGCAATCAAAAAATGAGTTGAATAATTTTAGATGAAGGATTTACCGTACTTGGAAGGAGGATCATCCAATAATTGAATATTCCATGGATGATCCATATATAAATGGTGTAGTTTTTGACTATATTAATACAAATTACTAAAATATATGGATTATAAGGTACATTATAATGTTCAAATGACCACGGTTATATTACTCATGAATACATAATAACCATGTAATTTAAATAGATCAAAATAATATGATAGTATCAATGTATAGTTGGTAATTTGAATGCTCAATGTTATAATTAAATAATAAATCTTATGTCGAAGAAATTATAACTTGTACAATTGTACAAAATATTGCCTAATCGAAATGTGCAGAAATCTGTTTTTTTGCATTGTAAAAAGGAACACAAACCTACCACAATATTTTTCTTACTTGCAAATATAAAAAAGTTATGGTAAATAAGGTTGTCGAAAAAATACCTTTCTTTAACTGGTTTATTTTGCAAATATTACAAAAATTCTAAATGAAATGTTTTGGAAATTGAACATCTTTTTTATGAAATAATATTTATAATTTTATGTCCAAAATGCATCGTTTTCTGGCATTTTCTCTTAAAAATTGAAGATTGACGTCACAACAAATCGTGGGAGTTATTCTCTGTCATTCACAAGAACAACACACACTTGTGGTTACACTTTATGATTAGATTTTGTCTCGTCAAGAATAAAATAATCATGATAACTGTTTTGGGGAGAAAAAAAAACATTCTTAAGGTTGCCAACAACAAAAAACCCGCATGCTAAAACAAGCTTAAGATTTACAACCCTAGAAATGAAGTAACAAACCCGTATTTAAAAAAATGTCATAGATAGGAATGCCTGGAGGATATACTCGATGTACATTGACGTGGCATTACCGCAATGTAGATCCTCCATATTACTCCGAGACCAACAAGGACTTGTACTTATAACTCCCGGGCAATCTCTCATTGTTACTCTCCGTCGTTTAAGAGCAGACGCACTACTTAAATTAGATTTTACTTAAATATTCCATTCTTAATAATTAAATATTAATGATAACAGCTCTGGAAAATACAAAAAACCTGTTCAGATGTCAATAGAAAAAAGCTGCTCCTACTTTTTAAGTCATATTTTATACACAACATCAGAATTTTTTGTTTGGGTTTGGACCTCTTTTTTATGAAGAACCTTTTTTTAAGTGGGAGAAATTCAGAAGTTTGAAGAGTTAAGTATTCCACGTGTAATTATTTTTATGACGTAGTGGGATTTAGTAGTTAAATTCATTTGTACCCTGGTACCACTGTAGTACTGGTAAGAACACTAGTGCGTTACTCCACTAGTATAAATATTTACATTATATTTTCATCGTCCGCTGTCGATATTTAAACTACTTTTGTCCCTAATAAAGTGTTTAACGTGACGTCACAAAGAATATATGTTGCAAACAAACTGGAGGTAACTAAATTTAATAGATGCCCTCTGGCTTGTTCGCACTGACAATTCATTTGTGACGACAGGTAAAATGCTCTATTAGTCTTTCAAAATTTTGATAGGTTAAATTTGAAGTAGCTGTTTTTATGTTGGAGTAGCTATCTACTATGAATAGATTCATAGAAACGAGGCCAATGATGGGCTTGACATTGAAATTAAATAATTTCATAAAAAATCTGATTTATGAATTTCAAAGGCCTGATTTTTGTACCTAGGTATACAGGGATGATTGTTAAAATTGTCCCATATTTTAAAGACTTGTATTGCATAAAATAACTGACTGACAGGTTTTATTGTTAAATATATTTTTCCCCCGAAAATACATGTAAACAATGGATTAGATTTTCATAATTGCCCTGAAACATATAAATTTTGCAAAAAATGGAAAAATCCCAAAAGGAGCATATTATAACTCTCCGTAAAGCTGGGCCCACTCCCAAGTCAATCAAGAAAAAATTATTTAGAGGTACAAAATTTGAGATCCATTAAATACTTTTTTCCCCATCATGTTCGACAAATGAACTTTTAAACTTATGTTATGTCATTTTTGTAATTTATCAATTCTTCTACTAAATGTGTAGAGGACGTGCTTTAGCTTTGTCCTACAGATTTTTAGTCTTATATGGTTTATATAACTCTACCTATTATGTAGATAAAATTTACATAGAGTATTCTAATGAGATTATTGATTTGTTATAAATCTCATTAGAGAAGCTTATTGTTTAGAAAAAGGCTCACAAAAGATTATTATCTTCTATTTTTGTTCAACTGCGATTTACTTTATTTAATGAGAAGATATTAATACCCAGGAAATAGAGAGTGGATGAATTGATTTGATTTTCCATATCAGTAGTAGAGTATAATTCATATTATACCTATATAAATGTTAAGTAACTTTCATTCAAGTACATAAATTAAAATATAAGTAAGGGGTTTATATATAAACCATACATATAAGTACATCAATATATTGTTCAAGAGTGCACTTCAAATTAACAATTTTATATTTGTATTATAATGTGTATATATATATATATAATAAAGTTTTGGTGTGTGTCCTTTATGGGTGCCAACACCGTAGAGCCAAGGAGGGTGAAATTTTCCATGGGTGCTTCTTTTGAACCTGGTCTAGTTAAGACGGGGTTGCAGTTTGGGGGGGCAAATAAGAGGCTTATTCTATACACAAAAACTGATTCAAAGATACAAGATAGAGGTTAAGTTATATATCAAAAAGTGACTGGCGTCTTAAAAAAATAGTTATACGAATAAAGACGTTTCCTAAATTTATGCAAAATCAAAAAAGTTATGGGAAAAATAAGAAATCGGTGAAAATTGCGTTTTTTTTTTAGGTCCAAAAAAATGAACTTCCAATGAAAAATTGGATTTATAGATTAAATAAAGTTTGTAGAAAATTTGTTTGGAATTTTGTTTGCAAATAAATTTAACCCATGCGAAGGAGATTACAAGATTGCAACATAGAAGAGATCCATTCACGAATAGTAGGGAATTTCAATATTTCAAATATAATAAGTATTTACTCTATTTTAATTTGTACAAAGCACAGTATTATTATATATTGATATTAATTATTATTATTTATTACGAAGTAAGACGTCTTTATCGTTACATTGAAATAGTGAACATTATTAAGATAATTTATTGAAGTAATATAACGTATGTTTATAATAGTAAGTTAAATAAGTATGGCTAAATCAAAAAAATATATATATATACAACTAACAAAACAGTTATTTTTAATATAAATTTTAATAGGAGTTATAAGTAGAGAATCAGACAAATTTAAAATGCCAAATGATAGGATATAGAAATTATTAATGTAAAATAATACGAATAGTTTTAACAAATGACTGACATTATACATATAAAAATGAAATGATGTATTTTTATACATAAATAAATAAATATACTTATTAGCAGAATCGAATATACATTGGCAAATGTAGACAAAACTATCAAGAAAAGAGAGGCACATTATCTTTACGAGTCTAGAACTATCTTCCACTCCTTTTCCAATGACAAAAGAGGCACGATTATTCTGTAGAAGATTAGGAGGAATTAATGTTTTTTTTGGGCATAGCGGCAATGATACACGAGGTCAGAAATCACTTTTATAGACCTTGATGGGAAGGGACAATGAAAGATCCTTTCCATTAACGAAGATTATATCCACCAAGTGAGGCACACAGATACAAGATCCCTTGAACAGAACATGAAGAGAGGATCAGAAGACGTGAGGCTAGGATATCCGAATAGAAAATGGATCGATGCAGATCTAATTAATTGCAATCCAGGTGGAGGGGGAAATATTTTTTTATGGCATTTGACTAATAAAATTAATTATATTCAATGCTGCAGTAAGGTAAGCGGCAAATTTTAGTCTTTATTAAAGGGAGATGTTATCACAACAATAATGGTACAAAAACAGTATATGCTCTATTGAATAGAGTTCGATCCCCTGATTCCAAGTATGACCTTATTTTTTCTCTCAGAGAAAGGCCAAATATATATTTATTTCTTTTGGGCTACTTTTAAGGTTCAAAGCTGTTTTAAGCCCTCGGTGTTGAAGATAGGGATAAATTATGTGAATATATTTTAAAGCTGAATGTCAAAAAATTCTAAAACAATTTTTAAAATGTCTGCAATCACACTTTTAACTCGAGCTATCTTTTTTAAAGGCGGAAAATAAGTGCTTTTTGTTCATAGGCTCATAGCTTCAAGACAAATAGATTCAAAAAGCTTAAATGTATTGCATTGGATAGCTGAAACTATGAACTTTAATCTTAAAAAAAGCCTCTCCAAAATGTGGTTTGTCAACTTAAGTTAAAGCCACGACAATATTTCAAGAAAAAAACTCATTTTTGAATTGATCACATAATAAAAATCCATAAGTATTCGTATGCCCTAGCTAGAAGAGATAGAAACAAAGACAGAAAAGAAGAAAAGAGAGGGAAAAAGTAACATTTCAATTTGCTTTTATTTGTTTCAGAAATGTAATTCCTCATTTGAATTGAAGAACGTGGATATTGGATATTTTGGAAGGAACTTAATTATGGGGTGAGGATTTGAGGATGAAGATCTTCCTATATTCGGTCTGGTGGAAGCACTGCTACGATATAAAAGAGAAATGAAAGGTGTGAGAGCAGAAGAAAGAGCAGCTGTAGACAGGAAGGTAATATCAAACAATATTGTGAACGATTATCACCTGATGGCAAGAATAAAGGGGGAGGGTCCTAACAAATACATTGTATACCAAGTGGCTAAGGTACTCAATAAGCTAAAGATCCCCATTCACAAACGAACACAAACAAGCAAGTCCAAAGAGCTGTATTTCAAGTCAACTTTAGGAGGACTTCTTCGAAATTTAGCCCTGAGTTATGTCCTATTTTAAAACACACTGTGACAGCTTGGAACATAAAAAAGGAAAGGAAAAGAGTTTAAACATTCACAAGTCTTTAAAGAATGTAGAAATTTGCAAACTTATATAAACAAAAAGTCTTTTTTCTGCAATTATTTTATAAGAAAACGCCGGAAGGAAGGTTGTGCTCCTTGAAATGTGGAATCTAGACAGATCATTGCATATTTTTAGGGAATGTGTGAAAACAGCGAATTTTAGAAAATTTGGAAGA
This sequence comes from Lepeophtheirus salmonis, assembly GCF_016086655.4. Classification (NCBI taxonomy): domain Eukaryota; kingdom Metazoa; phylum Arthropoda; class Copepoda; order Siphonostomatoida; family Caligidae; genus Lepeophtheirus; species Lepeophtheirus salmonis. The sequence goes on from NC_052132.2 coordinate 13,912,477, forward strand.
AATATTTTATAGATTTTGAATTTGGCAGAAGAGTCCTTGACTTATCTTTTTGGGCTCGCCGAAGGGGGTAGAAGGGCGTCTATCAGAAGGAATCTATTGATTCAAATTAAAAAATTTATGATGATTTGTAAAATGGATGGGAAATATAAAGCCCATCGATTTACTGAAGAGTCGTGTTATATTTATATTGGAAAGACCCAACTTTGAAAGACTACATATCTGCCAAGAGACATCAGTATTGTGTATCAGTATCTTACCAAAAAATCAAATGTAATATTTTCCTTCTTTTACACCTGTTTTATCTAATAGATAATGGTAAAAAAGACATTTTGATACCAAAATTATGTATATTGCTTCAATATTTAGGAAGTTATGACCTAATTATCGTTGAACTTTCATCCCATATTTTCTTACTGTTTATGTTAAAACCTATACAAAAATCCGGGATTTAATATATTTCAATGAAGCAACACAACTTTCTTAAACATCAAGAGAATTGAAGGAAATTATCAGGAATTACAGAGTACAGTATTGTGCAAAAGATGTTACTTTTAAATACCTGCAATTTAAATAAAAAATTGTTAAAAAGAAAGTAACCAAAAATCAACATGGTAACCCTGGCAATCTGAAAAATGTTTTGGAGGAGATCTGCTTAGCTGTCAAGAAGTTTCATTAAATCAGCAACAATCACCTGTGACAAAGGAGGGAAGAAAAATAAACAAGAATATTCTTAAGAAATACTCCAATGTCGATCCTTAATTCCACTCAGAGTCCAACAAGGACTGATAATCCTAACTCTGCAACAAGGTTACTCTCCTTCGTTTATGAGCACACCCGAAAGGAAAGGAAGATCACTACTCAGGATTTAAAAAATAAAGTCAAAAGTTAAGGAAAAAAGAAACTCATTCTTGAGATTACCAACTCCAAAAAAATGACACAGTTAAAAAATACACATGATTTACATCACTACTCAGCGTGCCATGTAAGGTGATACTAAAAAGGATATACAAATTGTCTTACTTTAAAAAGTGAATGAATTAATCTGTTCATAATATATAGAACAGGGCTTTTTATAGAGGCAAACTACTAAGAGATCTATATTTATTAGATTATTATCGATAAAAGCGTTTCTGGCCTCTCAAAGGAATACAAATTATTTCTTTTATAAATAGCAACTTAAGAGAGTGAATTACTTTTTTACTCACATACATGATTAAATGTGTACGAATGTGAGTACATAATTATATACATAAAAAAAAAAACTTTTTTACTTATGTAGTATGGATATTAGACTGTCCTGTTTTCGGGCCAGTACAGAATGTTTCAGGTTAATTGTCCTCATAGTATAGCACTCATCATTCTTTTAAGTTACTTTTAAAATTTACATTATAGAGATGTAGACAAAACTCTCTTATTCAATGTCCCCTATATTTTGGTCTATAACTTTTTCCATCGGACGCTGAAAGAGAAACATGTCCTAGATACCTGTTTGGGATCAAAATTCTTGGCTACTTAGGAGGTAATTTTGTTATGGTGAGTCCTTCAGTCACTGGCTTCCAACCTTCCCTCAAGATAGTAATTTTATGGATTTCAATCTGTGGAGTTTGGAAGCTATGCCTCAGGTGGCCAAAAGTGATGTATATTGGTTTTCAATTGTTCTCAGGGCTTTATGTGCTGATGCACTGTTTGGTTGGGATTTTTTAGGCCTGACAGGACCCACAGTCTTCGCCCCGGATACATCAACTGATTCTAGGATATCTTGGTTGATTCTAAGGCTAGAAATAAGTATCCATAACATGGTTTTCACTCCTGATGACACTCAATGTCATAAAAGCAGCTGGATTTTGGTTTTTGAAGAGAGCTTGGACTTTATGAGCATCTTGGCAGATCTACCACTCATTTTGGCTCATAAATGATCGATCTACAGTGAAGAACATTTCATCAATTTAAAATGAGGACAATTTGTCTTAAATGCACTGTAACTTTTTTCCTTCTTCACAGAAACTTTGACAATTTCAAGAATTTTTGGGAGTAGAGCAGCTTAGCTGTCATGGAGTTTTATTAGATCAGCTGCAAGCATCTGTAAGATGAAGGTAATAAACATATGTCCCTTTCAATATATAGCAAGTACATAGTTAGTAAGTACTCTGATGTACGTAATCGATTCTATTGCGGCTCCACCAAGGACCTGCACTTATAACCAACGAGCGGAACCCCATTGTAACTTTTCTGGGTTATCATTAAATAATAAAACAAAGAAGAATATTTTGTACCTTTTGTTTCACAATTTAAAGTGTCTAAGGTCCCATCATCCTCACGGCAACGTTCTTAGAACGATGATTCATTGCTTTTATTCGGGTTCTAACGTTCACACGAGAAGCAAATCTGCTTAATCCGAGACAAATGTTGATGAATGATGAAGCTAAAGAGAATTTTATTATTATTAGAGAAGGGAAAATGAACTCTTCCTGTAAATTTGTACAATTTCCTTGTATACCAGTTATTTACGCGTACACAGCGTTGTCTAATACGTCCAAACTATATGGACGCAAATGCTTCTGTGTGGACGGACCATAAGATACAGAGGTGAAAAAGAGTCTTGTTACTGCAAGTCCAATTTGAGTCTTTGGTCTTTGCTGGCAAGTGCAAGAGGTCTTGAATATTTTTATCGAGTCTAGTTCAAGTCCTCGGAAAATAAAAGAATATTTAAAGACTACTAAATAATTGAGTATAAAATTATAGTTAATGATTCGAAGTTCTCCTGTTTTATCAGATATACCTAAGGCTTTAACAAAAAATCATTTGAAAGCTCTGTGCATCTATTGAACAAAGTATTGAGTTTATTAACGGATTAATAATAGTTCCCCGCCTTGCCCAGAGTTATTAAGCGTCGACTAACAGACACTCTTTGGTTTAATAATATAGAAAATAACTCCCCATGTAGTCCTCATTTTTTTTCTCCATTTTTCATGTGCCTACTCAATCCTCATATCAATTCAATTGACATGTTCTCTCCTCATGAAAGAAGAAGAAGAAGAGTTGAGTAAAAAAATTAATATCTTGGAATTACTGATGAGTACTTTAGTCTTAAGAGCGCTCACAAACAAATGTATAATAAACAAATTATAATTAAAATATTTTCCATGCCCTAAAACTATTTTAAATGGAGAAGGTTCTCCTCTTTACGGTAGTAATCATTTTCTTCCTCCAATATCATAAAACAAACAGCTGGTATTAACAAGAGTCTTAATTCAGGTGTACCATATGCCTCGCTTCTGCTTTCTCCTCGCACTCTTACAAAAAAAAAAACATCTCAACAAACGACCGTTATGCGACCCTAAAATCCCATTTTTTACATTATAATGATCTATACTTCGCCAATAATAGTTTAGAGACATGTGACTTGGACCAAACCAGATTTTTTTTATTGTGCTTATCCGAAAAAAACTATGAGCAAATCAAAAAAAATATTAACCAGAAAACGGGGCAGTCTAATATAGTACATAGAGTCATTAAGTGATTTATAGTATGTAGGTCTAACAGACAAATATATGTGTTTTTATGTTAATAGGCAATATGTTTTATTTCCACTAGGTACATACAATTCGTATGTTATTATTTGAGCAATTTTCTTTAATGATTCTTCATTATGCTTTAAGACAGCAATTCTAATAGATTTTATTATGTTGTCTTTTTAATTTTTAATTTTTTTGTTTTGTTTATAGAAATATTCACTCTTCAGTTATCCTCAAAATCTGCATAAAATCCCTTCAGACCCCTATTTGAGTGAGTGTAGCTCTGATATTTAAAAAAGTTCCGATTAATTTTTTTCATATTAATGGTTCTTAACTTTCTATAATGAGGTGGAGAGTACTTTAGCTTGTTTTTAAACCTATTCTAAAGTCATATTATTTTTTTAAATTTTAGTTAAAGTTCATAACTTATATTCTTTTTGAATAGGAGTGTAGAGATGGAATTAGTGTAAGAACAGGAGGAGAAAGCCAGACCAAGACATATGGTACACCTGAGTTAAGACCTTTGTTAATATCAGCTGTTGTTATATAATTTTGGGTGAGAAAATGAATCACTGAAATAAAGAAGAGAACCTTACTAATTAATGGAGGGAAAATATTGTAATTGTATTCAAACTCCTATTTACTTATTTTATAATGTATTTGTTAATTAATTTACACCAAAGATAGGCGATAATTCTTCTTTTAGGGGGAGATGTTAATATCCCAACAACTTATTAAATAATGAACAAAAAGAAAAAAGAACACACGCAGAAACCATTTTTCCTTTTTTAATCACATACACTTAGTTTTTTCTTTACAGAGATCCCTTCTTTAAATATGAGTAGAACTAAACCCTTATAAGATTTCACCCATTTTATAAAGTCCTCCCTGTATATTATACTCAATTTTTGTACTGTATTTGTATATGGCATACATCATATATTTATCTTTTTACTCCCTAGATGGCTCTAAAGTTGAATCAATTTTACTTTTTAAAGACGTTTCCACAAGAATACGCAATATTTTTACAGAGAATTAAACTTAATTCAGTCAAAATGTTCCAACTCAATGAATACGCAAATGGCCACATAATAAACTGCCCTAATAGTTCCCATAGTGGAATATCCTTTTAGATTGAAGGAAAAAAGTTGTTAATGTTAGTATAAATACGTACTAGTGAATTTTTGTTTCATTATAAAAGATTTCCGTAATATTTTCTTAATAGTCATCGATATTAATCAACAAACTCAATTTCTATTTAAGACTAAATTCAAGCTTTACAAATAAAAAGAAAAATACTCAAAATTTAATCATCACCCTATGAATATTAAAAGGTAACAATTACAAAGTACTTCTCAAACTATTATTAAAGATCCAAAGCCCTGAATTAAAAATACTTTAGTTTAAGCCTCAGAGGTCTGGAGGACAATAAAGTTGATATAATTATGGAGTAATTATGTTGGACTTGTCATCGAAAAATAAAGATCGTACTCCTAAAACTAACTCGATAGCAAATGCTTTATTAAATGTTAAGAGTTACCGATCAAAGAACTATAGGACAATCCATAGTTGCAGAGGATGAATGTGGAATTTTAATTTTAGGGGTTACAAGAGACGGAGCGATCTAATTGAGTACTCCTTAGACGATCAAAGTTGCTAGCACTGGGCCTCTGATATTATTATATGAAGTGAAAAAAGCAAAGACAATCATGAGAAAGATACCAAGACTCAAGAGTGCACATATTGGCTTCTTAAGCATTATGACGTAATTTGACCAAATTAACATATCCTTTGAAAGAAAATTCTAGTAATATTCTATTTTATATCTCAGACTCTGAGTTACAAATCATTCATTTGTTAAATTACCACTTGAACAAATTTCTTAAATAATTTGCAACTTGTATAGACCTTGCAACTTCTATACACAACATATATAAAATAGACATATTTATATAGGTAATTATATAACAGTTTTGAGAACCTTTTGAGGCTAACCCCCCTCCCAATGATGAAAACTAGCAATACCCCTGATGATAAGTACAAAAATTTATCTTTCTTTTGGAATAATCATTTTCTTTTTATATTCAAGAAACTGACATCGAAGTCCAGTTTGAGCCTTAAGGCCGTGTACAGTACTCCCCGAGCTTGTATTTTGTGATATAGAAAGTTTGATTATAATGATCTTTCAACTTTCCAGTTTTATGGATTTATAAATCCATATTTGGAGTTGAATCTTTGTAATCATGGTATGTATATCTTTTTGTTTGCATGGTTTAAAAGAACCAAAGACAATCGAAGCATATCTATAAGGGATTGAAACAAAAGACTATTGTAAAGACAATAAGTCCATGATTAATAGAACTGATATGATAATACCCAATGTGGCCCCAGATCAGAATGGAAAACTCACAAAGTATATGTGCTGGGTGGAAACTTGAAACTTAAACACTTGTAATATATATTGATTTGAGAGGTTATGTGCGAGGAAATTAGAACTGTCTGTGATTGTATAGGTAGCCCATGTATCTCAAACATCTGCTGCTTTTTGAATTTTTTAAATCGGACCAAAAGGTAATCGCAGTGAGATTCAAGACTTAGTTTTCAACTCTTCTTCGTGTGGGTAACACTCCAACAGAGATGTCCAGGCTGACGGGTATGGCTCTTAAGACCATCTACACTGTAACAAAGAGGATAAATACACGATGAGACCATAGAGAGGAAGGAGGGGTACGGGGGGAAATATCATTAATGTGGAAGCCCTCAAGGACGCCTCCTGATCTGGTTTTCGAAGGATTACAGGCTCACAGCAACCATGTACGTCGACGTTTTCAAGGTCAACATCCTCCCCCTGATTCCAGGGAGATTTACCCGATGGTAACGTTGTTTTTCATCAAGATGGGGCACACACTCACACTGGCAAAATTACTCAGTCCTTCTTACCAAAACAACATTGTTTTTGGGATAGGAGAATGTGGCCACCCTAAGTCCGGATGTCAAACCCCTTGACTTTTCTTCATCGACGCACATGGAGAGGATGGCCTGTAGCATCCACCACTTGAACGTTCAATGATGAAGGCCTCCGTCGTCGAGGAATGGCATCCATGGACCCAAACTTCTTTAACAATAGTTCTAACTAATTTTGCAAGAGGATTGATGCCATCTGTGAGAACAATAGCGACCTAATAGCATAAATCAATTTACCATTGGCTATGTATCAGAAAAAGATTAAGAAATATTATTTTTAAATGTATAATTAAAGAATGACAAGCCTTTTTCTTTCCAAGTGTGTAAGTTTCATGTTTCCACCCGGTATAGGGTTGCTGTTAATTACAGTCTAACGGTGTTCAGTATACCGGTACTATATGGGTGCGAGGATACTGATGCATTTAGAAACGGTACTATACTCTTCTTCTTTTTTAAATCCCAATAAGCATACCTTTATTTATAATTCTGGCAAGAAAACCAACTTTGCTAACCTAATATAATATAACCCCCCACATATTGGAACAAGGGTAAAATAAAAAATAAAAACAAGAAAAAGGACACTAAAAATCCCACCTTCATTAATTGTTTTTTTAATACAAGCACCTAAAAGTCCAAATTAACAAATATCATTAGAGAAATTTGCTAAACGTCGATTTCTTTCTGGATTACATCTTCCAAATATGTAGGAATGGATTTCATGTTGCATCTGCACGAATAAATTATCACCTGTACTTTGGTGATGATGGCCTCCAACTATAAAGCCCTTGAAGATTCGGATCTGTGGCCACTACATAATCAGTTTTTGACGTCGAGGCTTGTAGATTTTCTTATATTTTTACTTCACACATTCGTACCAAAGGTCTATCTTTGTACACTCGTACAGAATGTGCTTTTACATTTTTATTTTCTCACTACGAAATGTGCAGTTTATAAGTTCCTCCTCATTATTTGATTTTTTAGTTTAAAATGATGAGGTAGCAATACTGTAGCGGATCCATTTTTGCTTAGATTAAGTAAAGGGTTTTTAAACAGTTTTTTTTTGTATCGGTATCAAACCTCAGGAGACATAGTCTGCCCAACCTTTTGGAAACCAGTTTTTCCGCTGAGGTTTTTCTCCAATACCTAGTATTTCCGTTTTTGTTCTTCTGTTTTTAATTGACTCCAGAACTATGAAAAAAGGAGTTCACTCTATTCAGTTAAGTGGATTATGGAGTTTCAGAAAACTTCTCCTGGATCCATGGGTGTACTTTAGTTTACAGGAAGTACAAGTCATCTTGTTGATCTTAACTCCTTCAGAAATACAAAAAAGATGTTATTTTTTTTCAATTGAGACCACTGCAACTAGCATTATGCAGATTGGTATAAAAAAGTGTGTTTATACCGGGTGATCTATTGAAATCTGATTCACTTACTAACTCAATAGCTAATAAAGCTTGAGTGATATCTTAAAGCATAAATAATTAGTTACAAAACAAAACAGACCTAAGCTCTCCAAATAATATACAAGTCGAGAAAATGACACTTGAATAGGATTGACGAATTTCTATTCGCACACTCAAAGTAGTCGGGCGTCTCCAAGACCAACGTTTACACCATCAGCAAGTCCGAAACGTGGAAGAGGAAGAAGTGCCCTGTCAAAAAGGCTAAACTGGATCCGGAGGAGCCTTGTGAGGGTGGAGAGGTCACTTCTGACACCAGAAATGAAAGAAACCAATCTCCTCCGTTGCAAGACTTTTTTCAGAGAGTTTTGAATGAGTCCTTTGAACTCTTTTTTGATATTTTCCGTCACCTACAACTATGATGCCGACGTCCTTGCCTACGCCTTTTGTGTGCATGTCGAGGGGAATGTCTTTAGTTTTCAGAAATTAATGGACCACTCAATAATTACTCATTTGGACAATGAGCTCGGGAGGAATTATTCTCTTAAGCTGAATGTGCTTAGGTCCGATACTCGGTCGTTCCTAGAGAAAGAAATATACTTGATATTTATGGACTTCAAAGAAAATTCTTAGGTCCGGTGGAGTAACTGGTATGCTAAAATATTTACATATACTTAACTCCATCTGACCAATTAAAGGAACATTAAAAAAAATGATGGGACGGCAATTTAAGCAACCCTATTAAAAATATGAGGATATCCATTATCCATCCAACCAAATTATAATATAGAAAATACATATTCAAATACAAAAAAAAAATGGAAGATTCTTCAAAGTGAAGCATTGTGTGAATCCATTTATACTTACTTGTGACTAGTCATACAAAATATCCATTTAAAATTGGGGTCACGTTTTTCACCTGCATGGAACGGATTGGTTATTGATTTATTTCATTATATATTATGGAAAACTCTTTTTCTCTATTTTTTGCATGATATTGAATTAGGAAAAACATCTGTTGCTTCATTCTCTAGATTACATTGCCAATGTAGCGTGTAAATATCAAAGTAATCAATTATATACTTGCAAAATACAATAATAAATCTTTTTACCTACAAATTTATATCAAACATTTAATTTTAAGTTAAATACACGTGTCTATGACTATTTAATCCGTTCAAATAATTTCATACAAAGTTTGTTCAAGATTAAATTAGTGAATAATTTATATTTTATGTACAAGAATCTAGACCAGTGGCTCTCAAAATATTTCGAATTTTTACGTGAAGGTCTATTTAAAATGACCTGTAGACACATTTTCTACAAAATAAAAATAATATTATGTAATATTTATACATATATATATTATTTTTGTCTGTCTAAAATGCAAAATTTATTTAAATGACGTCCCTTCGTCCTATTTTTTATATTTCAATGTTTAAGCCTAATACCTTACAATTGTAAGAAGAAACTCTAAACAAAAAATAAAGGAAGTCAATCAGAAATAATAGTGTCATAATCAAAAATATAGAGTAACACAGAGCTGTAATTCTGGAGTTATCCGTGCATGGAAAATCACCATCAGAGATGCTGAGCTGTAAACGCTCTATTGTGCACCGGATTGGCACGAGAGGTACTCTAAATGTATCCTCTAGGTAAATATAAAGGCCAACAGAATAGATATCGGCAGTTAAATGCACCGTTGAAGGTAGAAGAGGCAAGGTGACCGCGGTCTTGCTCAGGCATTTGACTGCATTCATACCACTAAGTGACGCTGGGTGAATCCAATCTTAACCCTTAATTCCTACAAGAGAACACTTGGTCAGATTTTTGGATCGAGTAAAGCTGGTGACGGAGTTCAAACTCCTCCTCAAAAAGCTTGAAAGGCAATACTCATTCCCTCCCGAGAGACCCAACTGTTCCCTCCTGGACTTTTGTATTTTCGAACACCTCAAGAAGTAGCTTTTGGGAGTCCGATACACAACAAAGGACCAACTGATCTTCCCTATCATTATTGTTTGAGCCGACTTAGATACAATCTTTTTAAAGAACTCTTGAGCAAAGCTCCACACCAGGCTGGAACTGGTCATTAAGGCAAAAGCCGGAGATTGACAATGTAAATGTATTTTTTAAATCTTTTAAATAAGGATTCTGAATCAAAACCCAAAAACATGGAATTACAAGTTTTCATAAAAATAAACCATGTTTGAAATTATTCCTGCGATTATTCCAGGCCATAACCTTAAATTTTTCATAGTATATGGTCGTTGTATTTATTTTTAATATAAAACATTTATAATTTAAATAAACAAGAACAATTGTGGAGTAGAAAAGTAATGAAGTTAGAAAAATCAGATCTTTATTTATGAAGTCAAAAAAAAAAGTTTAATCGAACATATCCTTTTATATTAAAATATAATAAATGTAAAAAAACAACGTTACAATATTTATAAATCACACCTTTTTTCCAAACTCCATGAAATTCAAATATACAGTTTTTTTTTTAATTATAAGGGTTCTAACCTTGTATGTTTAAAACATTATTTTCCAAATATTTCCAAGTTTCTTAATAATTGTTGAGTAGTGATTTTGGTATTGTTAAGATAGTCACAATTTATTAAATAAGAATGACAAGGTTCTCATACCGGGAGGAAACTTGAAACTTGCACACTTGTGTAATAAAGATTTCAGAGGTTCTGTGTGAGGACTGCCTGTAATTGTATAGGCACCAATGTATCTGAAGCACCTGCTCCTTATTATTTTTTTAAATCAGACAAGAAATGTAATAGGAGCGAGATTCAAGGCTTAGGATATCAACTCTTCTTCCTGCAGGTCACACTCCAACAGATGTGGGCAAACTGTCGAGAAGGACACGGGAGACTATATACAATGTTAAGAAGAGGCTAGATCGCAAAGAAAGCAATGAGTGGAAGAAGGGCTCCAAAAATGCCTATCATTAATGCGGATGCACTCGAGGACATGACTGATCTGTTTCCGGAAGGGTTACAGGCTCACAACAGCCATTTTAATCGACTTTTTTTAAGCAAACCTACCCCCCTGGACCCAGCAAATTTTCCCCACGGCAACTTTGTCTTTAAGCGAGATGGGATCCCGCTCACACTACAAAAATTACTCAGACCTTCATGGCTAACAAAATCACTTTCCGGGACAAGAGAATGGGGACACAATGTGAATACCTTCGACATTTCTTAATAGTCATACATCGAGAAGATGGCCTGGAGTATCCGTCACCCAAACGCTGAATCCACCAAGGCATCTGTCGAAGAGGAGTGGGCTGCCATGAACCCGAACTTCATTCCCAATACTTGCAAGTCTTTTCGCAAGATGCGTGTCCCTATCTTTGAGACTAATTGTGGCCGAATAGAATAAATCAATTCGGTATTTACTATGTATCAGAAATGATTAATAAAGATTTTTGTTAAATGTATGATTAATGAATGCTAGGCTATTTTCTTTTTTTTTTTTCCAAGTGTGTGAGTTTCAAGTTTACATGCATTAATCACATGTTTTTCTATCTGGTATTAAAGTATAATTTGATAGGTACATAATATTATTTAATGAGGTAATTTCAAATACATAAATATTGTCATAGACACGAATTAATGTATTGATGTATAAAAGTAATTGACTAGTTGGCTCTAATGTAATTATGCTATATAGTACATACAATATATATTACCTATCTACAATATTACAAATTAGATAATCAATTATAATTATTATACTTATATGTGAGTCTAGACCAATGGTTCTCAAACATTTTGACTTTATACTTCACTCCTTCAATTACTGAATTTCGCAAGGATCCCTATGATTTTGGTTCTAAATATCCTCCCTCCTTCCTCAAATAATGATATAGAGGGTCGTTCATGTCAATCCAAAGTACCTTTAACCCATTCTCTCTTTTGCTATACAAAAAATGGGAGCATGACACTCTCGTCGCTGCCAATGATCCAAAGGGTAATGGTACTAGCAAGAAACTTGGTTTTAAAGACGTAGGGGCATTAGCTCTCTCTGTGGCCAACCATATGTCATTCTGGATTTTTTGGGATCTGCCGACAGTCAATTGTTTCTTATCCGAATAAAATATGCTTCGGTTACTTTGGAACTTCAAATAGTTCTGCAATTTTTTTTCTTGGGCAGCTCAGGTGGCCTTCATTTTGAATGTAAGGATATGTCTTAGGTCAGTATTTATGACCCATGAGACTGTTTGCACACCTCACTTGGCACTTTTTGGCAAGAACGTTAATCAGAATCCCAGGAGATGCCTTCACGGGCCATTTCAGCCATACAATGAATCTGAAAGTGTGTTTATTATCACTCTAGAACTTGTGATATTTTCTATTTTATGCCCTTATTCCTTCCAGTGGTTGTAGATGTCGTATACTGTGCTCTTGATGGACGCTGGGCCTTGTCCTGCACAAGCAAATTCGATGATAGTTTATCTCAAATACTTGTTTTTCAATTAAAAGTTGCGCAACTAACTTAAAGATAACGCTCAACCTCTTACTTTATAATTGAAATATCCTAATTAAATGTTTTCTTTTTTGTTTATGATGTAATTAGAGATCGTTTGGATTTACATATACAAGGTGCCCTCACTCACTGACGTTTTTTTGGAACATCCGTGTTACATTAAATCTGCGTTGTTATGGGACCTTTGTGTACTAAAACCCGTACAGCGGAAGAAGTTATTTTTCAAAGTCTACTTTTTACTATATTTTTTATTATAGTTAGGACAATAAAAAAAATTGATTCATATAAATTATTTCCAATCTTTTAACCGGGCAAGATACTTGATTTCTAATCCGTAATTTCGATACTGCAAAATTTAAATAATAGGAACCTAACCAATATTTATTCTTCTTGTTTTTATAATAAGTTGGGATTTTAATCTACCCATTTAAACACATTATTGTTAAGTATAGTTGAGGATGATAATTTTGGTAAGAATAGAAAAGCGTGCGAGGAGAAGAGAAGAAATACTTATGGCATCATTGATTAAATAATATACATCTTCTTCTATCAATCAAGAACGTTATCATTCCCGCCTTTAATATTCAATATTAATATAATATTAAATGGTGATAGTCGATAGAAAACTGAATAAAATGCCTAAAATAAAGTCGCCTTCTGTCTGGATTTCTGAAAATGGAGGCCCAGGAATTCGGAAAATACTTACCGGATGAGAAACAGATGGTTTGTCGGATTTGTCGATATAAATGTGCCTTTAGTCCCTATCTAGAATTATACGCCACTCATTATCCTCATCTCATATCAAGAGCATGGATATTCATCTAAAAAATCAAGTTAATGATGAATACATCAAGTCAGACCTTAACTTTGATCTCACAAAGATGTTTATTGCATGTAATATAATCTTATCCATTGCTAATCATCTACGTTCAAAAAAGTTATGGAGAAATACACGGGTAAACCTATCCCTTCCCGAGGAGCCATCATTAAATTAATGGAGGATGTCGGCACTGATGTCATTTATAGAAATACATATAAAAATGTTTTGAGTCGTCCACGCCAAATGACGATCAAGTTATCAGTAAAAAGTATAAAATATTTACTAATTTCGAAATGGAACTTTGAATTTTGTACTATCTCACAGTAAGTATTCAATTTTTTTTAAATCTAACCATAAAATATGATTCTATTTTATCTAAACATATCAAGAATTATGATACACAACTCATTAAATAGCAAAAACAACTGCTTAAATGGTCACAACGGGGTAGTATCTTTGGATGGTTCGCAACTAGTTTGTCTGAGACTAGTTTCTTCACTTAAAGACTGGGGTATGATAATTAGGTTTTCCAATATTACATAGTCCATAAATATTACTTTTGTTATCACTTAAGGCTTAGCTATGGTTGATAGGCTCTAAGAAATTGTGTTCAGAAAACTCATAAAAGGCAAAAACAACTGTTTAAATGGTCACAACAACGGGCGTAGTTACATTGGGTGTAGCATTATAATTAGCAATTGTGTATATCCTTCATGATAATAAGATGTTGTTATATAAGCAAAAATAACGGGGAAAATATCTTTTTTGATGCTCTTAATAAGGAGTCATATCGTCGGGCATTACTACATAATTAGCTTTTGCTCTAAATCTTTAAGATGGATTTATTTGTAACAGTATATTTATTGTCTAATTTTATGACTTTGACATTTACTTTATTATTAATAATTAGTTAGATTTCATCGGTAGAGATATTTCTATCCTGTGCACAATTGTATATAGCAACTTCCACATGAAGAAGAGGGGTGATTATCTTTTGATTAAACTCCACGTTTCGCTTGTGTTTTGCAACCTAAAGTTATGACATATTTAACTGGATTCCGGTGTCAGAACAAGAAAATATTATTTTTATCAATCTATTATTTCAATATTCTGTATAAATAATTTATTGTTATTAGTTATATGATTCCAATTGTGTAATTTTGTATATTTAACATAAATGTATGATGGTATATTTTTTATTATGTAGATTATATTTAATTAAAGCCTTTTTTTTAAACTTGGAACTTCAAATATATTTTGAAATACTTTACTTTGTCGTTTCATTGGCTATTATTCTGAGAATAAGGTTCATAATGAATTACAATTTCATGGAGTGTGACGTTATAAAATCTACTGTAACGGATAAAAAATGTCAATTATACGTAGTATATCTTCATTAAACATTTTGCTAATAAATACTTTCGTTATACCCTCAAAAATCATAATAAAGCAGGCAGATGATAATCACATCAGTATTTTAAACAATGATACCATATGTATTTTTTCCCCTTCTCCTTGCACGCGTTTTTCTCTACAATATTATCAACTTTAAGTATAGTATACTTGTATGAACATTATTATCGTAGTTTTTTAAGGCTCATATATTTAATGTTTTTATGGGTAGGATGTCTACCTATGAAAATATTTTATTAGCTTTTTGTAAATTATGATTCTTAGGGACTTTAATATGAAATCATTTTTTTACAATGCATTTAAGTATTTGTTACTTACTAAGTACTCTTGTATCTACTTATTTATGAAAATGTTTTATGGAGCAGAAATTGGATAATTATAGATTAGAGTAACGTAATATTTGGAATATAATTTTAAAACATTACACAGATGATAGCGATGTACGTATACAGGGTATTCCAGAATTAAAGTCCCAGTCCACACTGTAAACGAATATGCATGAATATTACTCTGCAGTCTACGTAGTGGTAAACATTTTATTTTTTTCAATTCTCCAAGAGTAAAATTTAAACGGGAGATTTTGTGAGGACATTTATTTTATAAAATTATCTGAAAATAGTGCGTGGCACAACTTTATTAAATATCGGAGCCCATAAATGCCTCAATATGAGGCCTAAATCCCTTGCAGGTCTTGACTATGTAGTCATACTCGAGCTTGATCCTCTCCTTTTAGATGGAAGCCTGTAGAGACTATACACTCCGGCGAGGAGTAGCACACACCCTCTCCTCCAGACGTGCATATATAGAGTACTCAAGGGGTTCGAATTTGGACAGGAGGGTTGCCACATATTCCGTTTCCAAAAGTTCAGAAAGTTGTCTTTTAGGAAGGCCTGAATCTTAAAGGCACGATTAACACCTGAGGTAGTACAAAAGTTGTCCCCGGACTTTTCTTTGGCCCAAGGATGCACTTTCTTATCCAGAAGTTCTATTTAAGCATCTGGATTGAGACCTTCTTCCTCTCACGCAAAAATGGGAGGGAAGACTTTACCTTTGCTGTCCACAACGCTCAAGACCATGGTTCCGCCACGACAAAAATTGATACGGCAGCACAGGAACTCCATATAATGGCCATGGGGGCCATTTTGTGTAAGAAAACTATAAATTTCACTCCTTTGTTGACCCATTTCATTTATTCTCGTTTGTTTTGTATTTAATTGAGTCAAAACTTTACATAAGGAATCTTGAGTCACACCCCCATCTTTCACCGAGTTCGAAGACAATCGATGTATAAATTTCCAATTTATTAAAATTTAAATTTAGTGTTAAGATCAAACCTCCTTGAATTCATACTCTTTTAACTGAATTAACAAGGTGAATTCGGGAAAAAAAGGCTGGGCGTTATACGTCATGAGAAAAAATATTTAAGTGACTTTTTTTTTGCTTTAATAAAAAGTGATATCTTGCGTGGGGGAAAAATATCAATAAGACAAGGGATCTACTCGTTTTTAAAATGTACATTTTGCCACGTTTTTTTTCTAAAGATTTTATCTTAACCACCTTTCACTTTGCAATTAGAAGCAGATTGGGCTAGAAAATATCAAACTAAGTCGAGCTACATGCTGTTGGTTTTCAGGCCAGCTTGCAGGCCAAAATATAAGAATCCTACAATAAAGTATTCCCATATATATTTAAAGCATCAGAATGTAATAACTATAATTGATGAAGTCGATATCATATAACAGGGACGTCTGTTGGATTAAATATACTATTTTTATTTGAGGGGGAGCGGCCTTGTTATGGTTTTTTGGGCGGCCTAGACCGAATCTACCTCTATTTGCAAAGAATGCTCGGGTTGAGGCAGAGGCCCCCAATGATGTCTTCAGGATCAGTAAGGACTCCTTATGGCTAGAGATGGGATTTGTGCAAAAGTGCAAGGAGAAGGGAGGAGCGAGACATATGGTATTACATAATTAACAATATTAACCCATTCAAAAGTTTATTTTCTTCTATGGAATTCTGAATCATCCTGTAATATGGATATATTGATATACTTGATTTAAGCCAACCATAAGCGCCTTTGCAATTCGATACTTATAAATATTCCATATAATACATATATTGAACAGAAACTTTCTCTACTTCCAATTATGTGAAATGATGTTAAACATTATGCTCCAATTGTACGAACATACCCTTCCTCCCTCTCTTGTAACAGTTGTTGTCCACAATAATATATAATGTCTTTAAGATGGTTACTACAAAAAGAATACATATAGATATAAAGAACTAGGCCACCAGGGGAAACAAATGATGTGTTCTTTGCACATTATCTAAGAGGAAAGGCTCTGGAGAGTCCTCATTAATCCAATGGCTATGAATGTTTGCTTTGTTTTTTCAAAGATATTCTTTGTTCAAAATTAAAAAAAGGCTTGAAGCGGATTCTGAAAACTTTTTTTATAGATATGAAATTGTATAAGTAGAGATGGGATGTGTGTAAGAGTGTAAGGAGAATGCAGGGCAAGACATATGGTACACATAAATTAAGACCTTTGTTAATATCAACTATCGTTTTATGAATTTAGGAGAATGAAAATAATTACTGCTGTAATTTAAAATAGCACTAGTGCAGGAAAAAATATTACAATTATATAATTCATTTTTATTTATTTTATTATACATTTTTAAATCAATTTACACCAAAGATGGGCGAGGTTTCTTCTTTTAGAGGGAGATGTTAACACACCCACGACTGATTAAATAATGAATAAAAAAGAAGAAAGAGCACGCGCATCAACCCTTTTCCCTTTTCTAATCGCTATGCTATAGTTATTTTTTTCTCTTTAAACGGACCCCTTTTTATGTATAACTAAGGCGTGAGCCCAGAGGTGTAATAATACAAAAAGAATTGAAAAATGAGTTATTGCCTTGTTATAATAGGTGAGAAGAGAATAAAATGTATCCATGTATGAACTCCATTCAAATCCGTAATAAGCGGTTAGGCAAGGAACCCCTGAAAACTGGATAAGGCTGCTTTGTCCAGTAACAGATGGCTTTTAAAAAGGTTTTGACTATATTTAATCACAATCTCTAGTACCAAAAATAGAAATAAATAAGCAATCTAATTGTTTAGCAACTCCCTCGGATTGTAATCGAAGATGTCACCCAATTAATTTGCACTAAATCTACTTAATGACTGGAAAAAATTGTATGTTTACAATTAAATATTAATATAAATAATACATATATTCCATATTTACTCTCTTTGATTAGTTGCATCATATAGTTTCTTGCCTTTATCTCACAGCAGACGCAATTCTTTATTTGAGAAAAAGGAATTACGACAATTGTCACACACGGCCTATGCTGCCGTCATTTATGGATAGCTTGATCTTTATACTACAATATCTTTGTCTGAGTAACACTATTTTCAGTTTTACATTCACAAAATCGTTCTTTATTGAAGATTAATAGACTCTTAGAGTTACACTTCAGTGTTCTTCTTCTTTTTTAATGACCACACTCACACGTCACTTCTCGAACCTTATATCAATTCATATATGTCTTCAAGACTGGCAAAAGAATAATAAGAGTTTGAGAAAAAAAAATGTTATTATGTAATGAATGATGAGTACTTTAGTCTCTAGAGCACTTACTAAAGAAAACAAACAAACCAGTACTCCCGTTATGCTTCATACAAAAACACTTGCGACAGTTGATTCATATTTACATACAGAAACAGCTCTTCTTGTATGCATGCAAACGCCTGCAATATTTCATTATAATACGACTACATTGTTATTTCATAGATCAATTTATGTTTATGATATACATCAGGGTGTACTATATATACCAGGGTGGTCTGAAAAGTTCCGACCTAACAAATATAAAAGACATTTCTTTTCTAATTTTCTTTTCAAAATACTCTCCTTGTACCTTGTCAAACTTCTCCCAGCAATGTTTTCATCTCTGTGACTCGTCCAAATAATACTCGGTATTTTTCTCTGTAAAGTATTTGTTCACAAGACATTTTTTGTTTTGGCTCAATTGAAGCGTCAAATTTTAACAAAACAATCCTGTATATGTTTGATATATTGTTCGAATCTATTTAAAGGTTACACTTTCAAAAACAAATATACAACTTCATACTCGATTTCATCCATTTTCACAAAAACACTCAGATTGACTCACTCAAACGACTGTTACATAACAACTACACCTCCAAAGTGGTTGCAACTTTGGTCAGTAACTCTAAAGAGATGCTAGATAGATGTGACAAGCTTTTATTTACTAGTGCTGTAATCTTCATGTTGAGGTCAGAAACTTTTCAGGCCATCCTCGTAGTGAACCCTTTTTACGGTTTTGCATACATTTATAGATACATACAGATAAACTTTAGCACGAAGATATGAAATATATGAATTTGTTACTCACATACAAGCTGCTCTAAAAATTCTTCATATGATACAAAAAAAAATTAACTACCTCACCACGTTGTAGATAATACTTTTTTATTTTTCTTATGACCAATTGTTCACATTTGTATAACATCTCATAATTACAATGGGGCATAGGTCTTGTTTATTTACCTTCGTCTGTAAACCAAAGTGGCAGGGTATAAAAGTTACACACCCTGTACGTAGGTTTCTGCCATAGAGGGCAGTGTCCAAAAAAAAATAGACTGTGCCATTTTTTAAACAACACCTTGCTATAATAATAGATATTCATTTAGTTTACTCATGACCTGTTCAACCAATCAGCCTTCTTAACTCTGATGGGGGGTACGGCAGAACATCCATGACTAGTGCTGTGTCAGTCCTTATTTAGGACTGAGGACCGCAGTCCAGTCCAGTCCTACTTGTCGGTCCTTAAAGAAAGTAACATCGATCCCTCCTGACGTCAATGAAGGTGTTTTTTTCTCTGTTTGATTCTTCCGTTATATAACACAATGCAGCAGCATTTTTGTCCACAGTCTGAATTCCACATTTATTATTGTTATTTAAGCCGTAGAACACGACTATGAACATTAAAATTTTCAATTCATGAGGGGTTGGCCTTTAAAGCCTTTTAAAAAAAATTAATAGATGCTTCATATTCAAATTAATTGATTAATATTTTGTATTGTATGCCGTACATAATTTGGAAGAAAAAGTGTATTTCCTGCGTTTTGCTCTTATAATTTATCCTCAGAGTCAGACTTAACAAAATGAATCTGTTTTATTTTTACACAAATTTAGGTGCCATGCTTCACTAATATATATTTATTCTCAGAAAGTAAATACTAATCAATTAATTTGAATATGACTTGTTTTAATTCCCTTACATATAATTATGTAATTATATAGACTCATAAGTAATTACATTTTTCCATCGGAATATTATTGTACTATATATTTACGAAACTAAACCAACTTATTATAGTTAAATTTCTTAATAAATATTATAAACTTAGTTCACCGTAAATCAATAAAAATCTACCTGTTTTAAAGACATTTTTTTAAATTGAAATAGAAGGTATATTTTATAAGTTCAGCTATAATATAAAGCATTTGAAGAAAAAATAAGAAAGATATTAGCATTTAAGTAAGGTCATTCATTTTACTTTAATGTTTTGGTAGTTATATACATTTTTTATTAAATATAATCAAGATAATGTAATAAATCATTAATTTTTTAAATGCTGAAATGTTTTTATCAATTTATTATTCACTTTGATTTTCATATATATCGTTTTTTCATGTCGAAATATGGCACTGAATCTTAGTTATACCCTCAAAACTTGATTTAAAAAAAAGGCGTTAAAGGCAAAACCTTCATGAATTGAAAGTTTCAATGGGTATATTCGTATTCTACGGCTTAAATAACGTTAATAAATGTTTCAGTCCACTGGCGTTCCAAATACCTTCATTTTGTTGCTTAGTGTAATAGAATAAATTATATATTGTATAATAATGAAAAATATTAAAAAAAATTGCAAGCTATTTATGTGCAATAATCCTAATACATACTTTATATAGGACCAGTCCTAAGACCGAATAAATAAGGACTGACACAACATTATCCACAGGTGACAACAAAATAAAGTGTATACAAGATTTATATCCATTATAAATCTTTATATCCATTTTTTTATAATAACATCAGTAAAAATATTATAATGATTTTATAATTCATAAACATTGTATCAATAATAATCAAATTTAACGATTCATAAATAGGAAATAATATACAGTACATATTTGTCATGTGGATCAAAACTATTTCACAAGCACATTAAATGCTAATATATTGAGGTTGCAGGGACTTATTTTAGAACTTCCAACGGGAGAGAGTCAAAAGTCTTTATTTTTTACTACTTCATAATAATGGAGCAAGTGAATCGTATAAAGTTGCCACTTTACTCCATGAAAGAGACACAAAAAAGGATATTCTCAAGATGAACGGATTCTACA
Organism: Lepeophtheirus salmonis; assembly: GCF_016086655.4. Classification (NCBI taxonomy): domain Eukaryota; kingdom Metazoa; phylum Arthropoda; class Copepoda; order Siphonostomatoida; family Caligidae; genus Lepeophtheirus; species Lepeophtheirus salmonis. The sequence continues at coordinate 13,933,535 of NC_052132.2, forward strand.
ACGTCAAAAATTCTTTAGAAGCCAAAGAATTGTTGGAGGTGATGACTGATCACCCTCTAAAAAATTCATAATCTTTGAAACCGTCATGGGTGCACCAAGGAAGTCCGTGAGTTCATATGCTAAGTACCTCAATGTTTCAAAGGACACAGTCAGGAGGGCTATCAAAAAGGAAGATGGGAAGTCTTTGTTGATGAAGAATAAGACCATCATCAATAGAATGACATAGCTAGATGGGCAACGTTCTCGGTAGAAATTATTTTCTTGAACTCAGTGTGCGCAGGTTCGTGCCCAGATCGTTCCTAGAGAAGGAAATATACTTTATTAACATGGACTTCAGAGAAAATTTCTAGGTCAGAGGGACTAAATGTAATACAATAATGTCTACTTATACTTAATCAGTGCAACTCCATCTGACCAATTACATAAAAAATAAAAAAACCAACGAGTCCAAACATATTTTCCGTTGTCAAAAATTGCTTGGCTTTTTGGGACAAGACAATATGACCATCATACTCAGCAGACGTGAAGCTTACGAACTTCTGGACACTTGCTGAGAGCTTTGCCTATGGCAAAAGCTATATCAACACTGAGGCCTCGAAAGCCTATAATAATTAGATTAGGGATAATATGGATAAGGAATTGGTCAGGAGGTCATGATCTGCCTTCAAGGCCAGGTTAGAGGCCATTATTAAGACTAATGGACGTCATATTGAGCTGTGATAAACCGAAACTTTACTTTAAAAAATACAAAAAAAAGATACATCAACATTAGATTAAACTAATGATTATAAGGTATATTTCTTCTGATGAGGTCTGTAATATAGACGAAATCGATTAAATGTTACTAATCCCCTAAAGTCTTCGTTTTATTGTGTTGGTTGAGTCAAGTACGTATTTTCCAAAGTCCCCCCTACAACGACTCTGAGCATCTTAATGAAGGTCCCGTTCTTGAAAACCGTTAGTGATTGCAGAAGAGAAAAACCCGTACTCCCAAATCAGTGTCAAAAAATCTTATGTGACAAACCGTCATTGTTCTCAAAACCATCACATCATCAACCTTTTCCAATCCAACTGACAAATCATTGTTCCACCGACAGAACAATCGAGCAAAATAGCATTCCACTGTGAAACAAACTTTTATCATTCTGTCAAAATGTATATGATAACGTGTTATTCTATGGACACTTCAGGTCAGGAATCATCTATTGAGAGATCTTCTTCAACAAGCAAGGAAAAAATGGAATGATGCTCTCTTAAAAGACGCTCTCCATATCTTGAAAGTTGATCTCAGAAACGCATAAATAAATTTAAAGAAACCCTCGATAAACTGTCCGAAGCTATGAATACTCTCCTGGAAAATTCTATTTAAACCAAAATTTTGCTATAATCAAAGTAATCGAAGCAAATTGAGAAAATTTTTAAAAAATTGCTACAAATCAAGCCATAAAAAGATTTTTTCATCTCGAAAGTGTTCAAAGTGAACGTGATAATGAAGATCCAACATCTAAAATTGTATCCAATGCTGGATCAGAAGAGAAAAAGAAAAGAAGGAGATTCAAATAATGTTTCCAAAGCCAGTTATGATTGCCTACAAGCAAAAAGAAAATCTCAAGGATCTACTTTGTTGTGCAAAAGATTTTTCAGAGACTTCAAGTAGGTCATCATGTAGTGTCAATGAAGTGGGTTTGACAAAATACTTAGAAAATTGATGTAAAACCTGTTCATATGTTCAACCAGTTTCGGTTATCAAATCATCGGCATTGGGTGTTACTCAGGAACTGTCTCATGTGATTACATGCAATTCTACACATTTGGTTTATGTGATTGGTTGTACGAAATGCTCAAAATAATATGTCAGTCAAATCAAAAGAAGGTTAAAAGATGAAATAATTGATCACATGAGATATGTCGATAAATGTATGGAAGCCACTGGAAAACACTTCAATTCAAGAGGATATAAGAAATCCGATAAGAAAGTACAGGTGCTAGAACAAGTCCGGCCTATAAGATCCGATGATGATATGATACAGATGCTTTTGGTTCGAGAAAAATGGTGGATCAATCAATTTGAATCAAAAACACTCACTAGAATGAATATACATTGAAATGGAAGTTCGTTAAATTTACTGTAAAACAGTTTCGTTTAAAAAAATCATCTTTTTCGTAATATAATTTTGAATTTATGTGAGGTTACGATCCTGACAACGGAAAATATTGCGATATTTTATTATTAATATATTAATGTACTCGTATTTATTATTTTAAATATTCCTAGTTGAATATTTAAAATGTTTTTACTTTATGTTATATTATTTTGTTATATTTGATATATTATTCTTTCTGGAGAGGTATCCAATGGAGACGAAATCGATACCCTAAATGTGAAGTATCTTCTAATCATATTTGTTTCATTGTGTTGGTTAGGTCAAGTCTGTTTTCTTCAAAACATTAGATTCATGAAGCATATAGTTAGTGATTAAAATTGCAAATCTGGAAATTGTGATAATATACCTGATATATATACATACGTTATATAAAATATATCTTCTTATTTTAAATTATTTAATGTCTTTTAATTTTTAAGGCACTTGATTGTATTTATAACAAGGTTTGATTTCCTGATTCTTTGCTTTGAAGGATATCCTATTTATCATAGTATTATATTAATAATTTAGCAATCTATGATAAGAAATCAAAAATGCTTGCTTAAAATTACAGTGGTATTTCATTTTATTATCTTGGAGGAGGAGGGCCCCACAAGTGGGGGTTCCTGTGGAAAAGGGCAATACTAGAACCTGAAGTTAAAAAGTATCCAGATCGTTTATAGTGGTCGCCGATGAGAGAAATGAATAGTGTTGCGATGCCCCTGCCCCTAGGTATAGATATAAATAATGAATCCCTCTAATTAGACCAAAAACTGATATTAATTATATTGGATTATAAAAATATCTAATGTTATTTAACAACAATTCACCTCAAATAATTATTTTTTGTCAGAAGAGCCAATTTAATACATACAGAGATCGGCTACAGTCACTTGTATGAATTCATACAACTATAAAATAGGATAAATTATACATATATAATTAGTTTGTTTGTCAAACATGCAATCTTTTGAAGACGTCTATTTAATTATTATCATAAATACATGTTTTTGTAATATATTGTACTGTTATAAATTGTCCGTTTTTAGCTCGAAATGATAAATAAATATAAGGACTTGAACATTATGCCCAACAAATATGGCTACATATTTAAATTTAATAATTAATTGTTGGAAGTATCTCTTGGATTTTTCGAAAGGAAAACTGAACTCATTGGATGAGTTTACCTCTGGGCATTGTCTCCTATGCCAACAATATCACCTTATGTAACATGAAGTTAGCACACTATGTCGTGGGTGTGTTTTAAGAAATGAACAACCACTTCATCGGTATATGAATGTCCTAAATTTATAATTGAGCAGATGGAGCTTTTAAACGATATTCGACCTTATCAAGGACATTCCACATCCAGCATCTCCAGTTTCTTAATGAATTCTGATATTCGGCGCTGGCTGAATAATGCAACACCCCTAGAACACGTTCATAACGGACTGCAGTAGGATACTTGATGATTTTTCTCATTTCCTTTTTATCATAAGAACTGTTTATAAACTATATAAATTGAGCAGAAAATGAGGGCTGTTTATGATTATCGGAGCAGCACCAGAACAGAAAAATCTTTGTACATATTCCGCCAAATGGCCAAAAGATGACCACGTTACTTGGAAAAACGTAGTGAAATGGACAACGCGCCCGGGAGAAAATATTCTCTTGAAGTTAATGATACTCAGTCATTCCTAGATCAGGAAATATACTTAGCATTAGGAGGTTTAAGTTCAAATCGGCAAATTTACTTGAAAATTGGCTTAAATTGTATATATGTTGAGAAAGACCTTATTTGATCTATCAGCCTCCATCATAAATCACACTCTGGATACGGGCCCGGAAGATGCAGTAGGCGTTGACAAGGTAGTTCCTTGATATGATGTCCATTGACATGATTGTCCTGATGACCAGGTTTTGAGTTTTGTTACCAGACCCAAGGGCAATCTCCCGCGAAATTTGAGATCTCCCGATTTGAAATATCAATGGTCTTGTGGACGGAAATCATCGTCACGATGATTTACGTTCCTCCTCTTCTTTCATCTGGAGCAGAAGTCGCCATGATGCTTTAAACTTCGATAAAGTTTTTTTAGTATAATAAAGTTTCTTCTGACAAAATAAGAGATGCCCTCATACAGCTGTATTATAACAGAATCGCCAGCGCATGTATGCACCAATTTGATCTTAACACACTGTATATGGACTTCAAAAACACTTCCTAGGTCAGATGGAGTAATTTTAAGCTATACTGTATACTTTATCAATGTAACTCCATCTCGCCAATTAAAAGAACATGATAAAAAAGTATATATGGAAAAGATACGGATCCCTCCTTGGAATCCGAGCCAGGATTGACAATATAACAATTGCTTGAACTTTGGGACTCAGTCAGACATTTGTTAGGAAGGATAAGAGGGAATTTGAGGCTGCTAAAGGTGATTTTGAGGCAACAACTCAGCTCTATGTATAAATAACTAGACGACCTTCATAAATTCACAAGGTGAGGTATTTTAGGAATAATTGCATACATTGCGACAAATTATAGAAAAATAACCGTTTTGTGATAAAAGGAAAACCAGTTGTTGCGTGGTCTCTTTATTCTTTTTTGTTCATTCTTTACCAAATCATTGTTGCGATAACATCTTCTTTTAATAAAGAATCTAAAGTTTGCCCCCTAACTTTGTACATTATTTTAATTATTATATAAAAAAATTAAACAATTTTTATAATGACTCTCCTCTATTGTTATTTGAAATATAGAAGCCTCTCATTGCTAGAACAGAAACGCGTCATATTCTATCCTCCAAGACCATAGCATAAAAGGCAGCTGATTGATTAAAATATAATTTGTTTAAAAGTACCAAACTTCTCACTCCCGCCCTTTCCTCGCACTCATCCATATGCCCAGTTCTAATAATAAAATGTCGTCATATTATATTTATGTGTAGTGATGTAAATTGTGGGATTGGCAGGATTTCTGAGTAGTAAATTTCTAAATCTGAATAGATTCAATTATATTCCAAACATAATGAACATTCGTGTATGCTCATGAAAGACAAAGACCAACATTGAAGATTTGTGTTAAAGTTATAATTGTAGGTCCTCGTCAGACTCAGAGTAGAATTTGGGGTTAACATCGAAGTAATTCTTGTTAATGACCTTGTTTTTTTTATCTCCTACTACTCCCTTGTCACAGCTGATTATATAGGATCTCCTCCAAAACATTCTTCAAATTGTACGAGTTACCACGTTGATTATGTTTCTTTTTTTTAACATGCCATTATACTCACGATTTTCATCACTATTTCAATGGTATCTCTAAAAAATTCATCAAGTGCTCCTTGTTTCGTGTAAAAAAGATGAAAGAATGAACGGAAATAAATTAAAGAATGAGTAACTGAATGGAATTCTCTTTAAAAAACAAAAACAAATAAACCATATATTTTTCTAAATGCTCTAGTCTAGGGTGTCCTATTTGGAATCACCTTATTTTTTCCAGGATTCCCATCTTTGATTGTAAGCATTTTAATATACATCCACTCATATTTTTTGGTGGAACATCATCTGACTTTTCACAGATGTCAACATTTATGTATTTAAAAAAATAATTTCATAAAGACTTTAGCAAACACATAACTTATAATTATATCATATTCAACATGTAAGTGTAGAAACGTATACATTGTACAAACAAGGATAGCATTAAAAAACAGGGGTGAAAAAGTTGATAATTTTCATTAAAATCCCTTCGTTTCATCTACATATAAAAATGACACCAGATGTTCAAAATAGTTTATTTATATTTTACTGTATAAAAGACATTCATTTGCTCGGTAATGATCCCAGAATATATGTAAAAAATTATATGGGGCATTGTTATTGTACCTATCAAACATTTTTATATGCATTATCATAGAGATCTTATAAAATGAAGAAAGGGGTCGATGTAGATGTAGGTACAATATGATTTGATGTATCGTAATCGTAGAATTATAGAAGTGTAAGGTTGCGTTATATTTTTTTAGTAATTCCAAATTCTTGCGTGTGAATAATGGTCCAAAAATACCCCTAAAATTCCTTATTAAACGAAAAAAGGGATAAACTTAGAAGCACTGAATGCAGTGGAAGTGATAACGAATTTTATAAAAACACAATAAAGAACCAAGATTATTTGGTACTCATTCTAAAACAAGAATGTATAAAATAGGAAACCGAATAGTAATATGGTAAAACTGGTAACGTTTTGGAGAAGAGCAGCTTAGCTGTAAGCAGCCACAAGTGGAAGGTAATACAGTCAAATTTGACTGCATATTTAGCAAGGAATTACTCTGATATCCATCCTCAATTCTAATGTCAGTCCAACAAGGGCTTACATTTATAACCCCACCAAATCCTCAGTGTTACTTTCCACCGCTAATGAGCAGACACACTTGTAGTTACACTAAATAGTGTTCGTATCTGCCTAAATAAAATTGAGCTATGTTAACTTATATGTATATCCAGGGGTGTTTGCAGGATTTTATTTGCGGAAGGGCTTGGTTTTGGAATGTATTTGAAAAAATATTCAAATATTAATCTTTTTGGAAAAAAAATTCAAAAATCATAAATTTTTGAAAATAATCAATAATCCACAGATATTTACAAAAAAATTATTTTTTTTGGAATTTTTTTTTAAATCAACAGTTGTTCACAGAATAATAGTACTTTTTTGGTAAAAAATTACTAAAAGAAAATTTTTTGAAAAAAAAACTATTTTTTTATTTTTGTGTTACCTTGAACCTTGGCCTCTCAAAACTTAATAGTATCTTACTGTGACCATATATAATCTTGGTATCAAGTTTGATCAAAATCAATCACTAACTGTTTCCGTAATCCTAGTGACTAACAAGCATATTGGGCACCCCTCCCTAAAAAAAATTGAGTTATGTATCTTAATTTGTTCCAAAATTATGACGGATGATGCATTTTGTAGGTTTTGTGGTACCTTAACCTTTGAGTCTTGTCCTCTCAAAATTTAATTGCCTCTTAGTGTGAACATACCGGGTGTCCGGAAAGTCCTGACTGATTTCTAACTTCCAACTTTATTAAGATCTACAAGGACTAAAAGTAGAGATACAGAGAAATGTTTTTAATAAAAAAACTTCGCTTGGTTATAATCTATAATATGTTTTTAACAATTTGGACTTTAGCTTCCATAACAGCCACAACACGGGGACGGAAGGAGGAGGAGGTATTCTTTATGTAGGTGGGGTCCATCTTGGCCCTGGCCTTGAGAGCTTTGGTACTGCTGTTGCGTTTTTTGCAAGCCTGCCTCTCAATGTGCGCCCAGATACTGAAATCCAAGGAGTTCAGGTCGGGGGAAGAGGGGCGCCATAAGTCCTTAGGCCAGAATTCCACATTCTCCTTCAACCACTTCTGGGTGTTCTTGGCTGTGTGTGCGGGTGCCCCATCCTACTGGAAACACACCCTCTTGCCAGGATACTCCTTCCTGATCCATGGGACCCCTTTGGTCTTGAGCACCTTGATGTATTCCTCCGAGGTGAGCCTGTAGCCTTCTCGGAAGAAGACTGGAGGCATGGCTTTACCATCTGAGCCAACAACTCCAAGCATCATGATGCTGGCTGGGTGCTTGGTCATGGAATTATATTTATCAGATCCAACATACCCATTAAGGCTAATGTAGCGATCATTTTTGCGGTTGAAGACTGGATCCACTATAAAAGTTTTCTCATCGGAAAAAATGAGGATTCTGTCCCCATTGCTTTTCATATTGTTCAAAATCTCCTTGTGGATGATTCCTGCACGAAGCAGAGCAGCTACTTCATGTCTTTTAGCCTCAATGTCAAAAATAATTTTGAATTTTGAAATGTTATTGAAACAAAACTTGTTAATCTGAAAACGGTCTTTAACTTTTATTTACTCAATATTTACGTAAAAAGTCTATGAAACCTCGAAAAAAGCAGTCGAAGGTACCGGTCAAGACTTTCGGGACACCCGGTATATAGCCTTTGTACAAAGTTTGATCAAAATTGATTTGTAACTTTTGGCGATCTCTTAGTGACTATAAAAAAAACAGAGGCGAAAAAAATAACCTCCTTTCAACGTCGTTGACGGCTGTCTATGATGAATTCATAGACGACTGCGTGAGTTCATGGAGGTTATATTAATATAGTTAGATATATAGGAATTCATGCAACCTTCAGCGCTCTTAGAGGACAAAAAGTATTCTTTAGGTTTATTAAGTTTGGACGAAAATTGATTATGTGGTTTCCATTTTGCCACTTGGTTTTAGCTTTGGTACTAGTCTGAAAGATGTCTTTGGACAACCATAAAAAGGCTAAGAAATGAACAGCTAAATGAACGGTGCTAGGATAAAACGTCGAATAGACAAAACGTTAACCAGACAAAAACTCGACCGACAGAGTACACGACAGCAGCCCCAACTTCGTGGATATAAATGGAGGTGTTGGGAGTGGCCTTTGAAGGTAACTTATCTGAAGGGTTTAATTCTTTTTTGGGACTTGGCGATACATGAAAACGTACGTACTTTCGTGTTATAAATGGGGGTGAGGGGGTATTACTGTTGTTTAATAAGAGGAATATCTATTTTATATTTGTAAGAGAATAGATAAGTATATTTAACACGTATGAACGTTATAACTATTAATTTTCGTAGAATATATTGGGGTGTTGAGAGGCCCCCTTATAAGTAATTTAATTATCGGCGGTGGGTTTATTTCATTTTGGGGGCCAGTGGTACGGGTAATAGTCACAAATATCGAGGTATAAATGGGGGTTTGTGAGGGTCCCTTACTGTTCATTTATGTAGGGCTGCATGTACGATAAATATCTCGGGCGGGAAATGTCTGAAGTGAAATGTCGTAAAAACTGATTTTCATATTTTGAAATATAATATTTTCTGGTCGACGTTTTGTTCATTTTACATTTTTTTTGTTCGATATTAAGTAGGTCGACGTTTTGACCTACTGCCAAATGAACACCATTTAGAGTTGTTCTTTTGTTGTTGTTTTTTCCCCTGAGGGACTCAGATGCTCAAAAATGAACGAAAAGCATAAAACAATGCTCAGTTTCTGTCTCGTAGTAAATATCTACCGTTTCGTGATTCGTGACAATAAAAACTCACATTTAATGATAAAGTATTTTTTTATAGTCTACTATGACACACAATTTGTACAAACGATTATTTATTTTCCTCCAGAAGATGCATGTTATAATAATAAAACTGTTTGAAGAATAATAATTCTTTAAATAAATCCTCCCACGAATGTATTGCATTTCATATATATCCTTCTTTAAAAAGGTTGTCCTTGTAAATAAATAAATAAAGGTTATAAAAACCTATATATAACCTTTATTTATTTGAAAACAAAAACAATTTTTAACCCTGAAAACATTACAATGCCGTTCTTTATGGCATATGATATTGATATTAACTGAAGAAAACGCAGAAATCAACTGTCATACTCTTATTTTATACTGTAGAAAATATTTTTACATATTATTAAAATGTGTATTCTTTGACAATTTAACTACCAAGTTTATTCATTATTATAACTTCCTTTAATCCTGATATATGTAGTTACTAATAGGTAAAAACGGAAGGGTAGTAAAGATAAAACTAAGTATAGCGATTAGAAAAGAAAAAACAGTTGATGATGCGTGGGCTCTTTCTTCATTATTTAATAAGTGGTGTGTGTGTAACATCTCTCTAGAAAAAAAATTATCCCTTATCTTTGCAGTAAATTGATTGAAAAATGCATGCTTAAATAAATACCTATGTATGAATTCACCACACTCTGGAATACCAATTATCGAAAATATCGATAAAATTATGGAACTAGTCTAAGCTGATCATCATATAAGAACTGTTTCAATTGCCCAATAGCTAAACTATACACAAAAAAATCGTTTGGAACCACTTAAATAAGGTTGGATTTAGATCAGCTGAAAGAATTTTATAAAATTTTGACAGTTTATAGAGAAAAACATAAAATTTTCCCCAGTGTACCTGTAATTAACCGAAGATGTCTAAAAGTTGATCAAAATTAATCTTTTTTAAACACGAATTTTAAAAAAAAGTCAATTTTGAATATATTATATCAATTAAACTAAAAAAAAAATTAAACAAAAATGTATTCGAAAATTTATATAAAAATATGTTTTCTAAGTCTTGTAGCCTACTAAATTGGTGTTTACGAAACAATATATTGCAAGTATCATAATTTCTATGTCAGCCGAATGAATTTTGAAACAAATTTCTGATTGATACAGAAAAACTTAAAGTTTAGCGGAGCATACCCGTACTTTACTGGAGATATTCTGAAGTTGACGAAAATTAACTTTAACAAAAAAAAAACGAACATTAAAAAGTCAATTTTAAGTGTATTAAAGCTATTGAAATAAAAGATAATTGACATTTGTAGGTAATTTCATGAAAAATAGTTGGCTGTAAAAAAGATATCAATAGAAGTGGATCAATGCCATCAAATGTGCTAATTGGAATCGAACAAAATCCTCCAGACTTTGTCAAGTAATATAATCAACATTTTTTTACAATTTGCCGGATGTAAGAATTTAATTATATCCTTTGGATTAATGGCTCCAAAACTTTTTCGAGTTCGACCCTTAAAATATGGGGCTAGACAATGTACGACCCCTACACCTGTCAATGAGAGATGAATATCAAATTTGTAGTGCAATTTATTAAAATAGTTGACTTAAAGACCATATAATCCTTATGAAGTTCAACTTAGAATCAAATAATATAATTTTTTTGACTATATTCATCAAAAATAGAAGATTTTAATTCTACATATATTGAAAAAAGTATTAATAAATACATCAAAAAAGTAAATGAATATATTGTAAATATAAAATCAGCCATATATGTACTACTTCGAATAATTTCTATACTATCAATTCCCTTTTTTTCTGTAAATAAAGACAAAATGGAGACTCACAAATAAATAACATTATAGGCTCTGGATGTGCAAATAGGTTTCTTCAACGAATCAAGGTCCTAATTTGACGTATTTGCATTGAGTAAAGAAGGTATATTCTCGATTTGATATTGAACACAGTAACTAGAAGATCATCCTCCACGTTAAGCCACCATATGTATTTATTTTGGACATGAACTTATAAACTCTATAAACGCATCTTCCATATCAGACGACCGATGATTAGCTATGGCGGTAAAAAGGATGTATCCAGTGGTGTCTTTGTGGAGCTCTATCTTCTAGGAAAATACTTTTGAAATTATCCAAAAGAGACTTATAAAAAAATGTATATTCATCATTATTTAAGTTTTGATGCAAAAATTTCAATTGTGTTCTTCATTTTTGGAAGTAATTTCGCGACCCTTCCGTTGTTTCCTGGGATCCCACAGAAGATGCGATCCCCTCTTTGGGAGCCCACTATTTAGATAGTACCATAGAGAAGGAAATACATTTCTTTCTCTATGGATATTACTTAATAGTAATATCTAGTGTTGTTTCAGTCCTTATTTAAGAATGAAAACCGCAGCCTTGTCCAGTTTAGACTCAGTCTGGTCCAGTTCAGACCTGCATATCAGTCCTAAAAACTTACAAAGTTCGGTCTTTGATGACTTAACTTAACTTTATTCCTTCTTTTTTAATCAGTTCTAGTTAGCGTTGGATTATTCTTGTTATGTACCTATAAATAGGATGAGTGATTATATATCCAGCCTCTTTGCTGGGATCGATTACTAGATTCAAAAGAAGGATAGTACAGAGTGAGCGCAAAAGTGTGCTAGGTTCTTTATTAACATACAAGTAACAAAACTACAGACAATATAATTTTACACAAAGAGTATGTACAAACATATAAACTGGTAGGGATATATCGATCACAAAAAGTCCTAGAACTCTCCCTCCCTTTTCAGTCTTTATATATGTATATATATATATCAGTCCAATCTTTTTTAACATTCAATGATCCTATGGACCGATGCCTCGGTCCTTCAATCCAACGCTTCCAGCTATATTTACAGCTATTCTTCACTTATAGCTAAGGTTGAATAATATAAAACCGAACAAAATAATAATGATAGATAGAACATATAATAATAAGTTCCAGCCACAACCTCCTACTTTAAACTTAAGCTATCTTGTCCGTTGGAAGAGGTTCCGTAGGACAGCTCAAAGAACATAGTTAGTAACTACGTCATTTAAGCTGTTGTAGGTAACATGAAAGACCAATAAGGACCGGTCAAGGACTGACAAATTTTATAAGACTTTTTAGTTTTTTTTAGATTGATTCAACACTAGTTTTAGTACTGACAGTTCGAAGGACCTGCAGTCCTAAGGACATGTCCTAAGACTGGGTTGGACTGAATAAATAAGGACCGACACAAAAATAGTGATATCAATGTATCACAAGCATAGGGTTACCTGACGTTGCTCGCACCAAGGAGGGAGTGGGAAATCACATTGACAATGGTGAATATTATTTCTTCTAAATGTTTAGATTAGACCCCTTCGGGCGGATAAGCATTTTAAATATAGTTGATAATATTGTAGAGAAAAACGCGTGCAAGGAGGAGGGGGAAAAAGACATATGGTATCATTGTTTAAAATACTGATGTGATTATCATCTGCCTGCTTTATTATGATTTTTGAGGGTATAACGAATGTATTTATTAGCAAAATGTTTAATGAAGATATACTACGTATAATTGACATTTTTTATACGTTACAGTAGATTTTATAACGTCACACTCCATGAAATTGTAATTCATTATGAACCTTATTCTCAGAATAATAGCCAATGAAACGACAAAGTAGAGTATTCCAAAATATATTTGAAGTTCCAAATTTAAAAAAGAAGGCTTTAATTAAATATAATCTACATAATAAAAAATATACCATCATACATTTATGTTAAACATACAAAATTAAACAATTAAAATCATATAACCATTAATAATAATAAATTATAAATACAGAATATTGAAATAATAGATTGATCCGGATAATTTTTTCTTGTTCTAACATCAGAATTCAGTTAAATATGTAATAACTTTAGGTTGCTGAGCACAACGTGTTTAATCAAAAGATCATCACCCTCTTTTCCTAATGTGGAAGTTGCTATCCAATGAGATCTAAATAATTATTAATAATAAAGTAAATGTCAAAATCATAAAATTAGACAATAGATATACTAATAAAAAAATGTTAGAATTAAATCCATCGTAAAGATTTAGTGCAAAAGCTATTTATGTAGTAATGTCCGGCGATATTACTCCTTATTAAGGGGATCAAAAAGAGATTTCCCACCGTTATTTATGCTTTTAAACAACATACTATTATCATGAAGGATACGCACAATTGCTAATTATAATGCTACACCCAATGTAACTACCCTCGTTGTTGTGGCCATTTAAGCAGTTGTTTTTGCCTTTTATGAGTTTTCTGAACACCATTTCTTGGGGTTTTTGCCAGTTCATGAGTTGGATATTATAATTCTTCATAATTTCAGCTAAAATAAAATCATATTTTATGATTAGATTTAAAAAAATGAATACTTACTGTTAGATGGTACAAAATTCAGAGTTCTATTTCGTAATTTGGTGTGGATGACTCTTAAACATGCTGAAAATTATCTAAACTTTTTACAATGGGGGTATTTCTATAAATGACATCATTACCAATATCCTCCATTAATTTAATGATGGTTCCTCGGGAAGGGAAGAATTTACCCGTGTATTTCTCTATAAAATTTTTTAACATAGGATGATTAGCAATGGATAAGGTTATATTACATGCAATAAGCATCTTTGTGAGATCAAAGTTAAAGTCTGACTTGATGCATTCATCATTTACTTGATTTTATAGATGAATATCAATACTCTTGTTATGAGATGAGGATAATAAGTGGCGTGTAATTCTAGACAGGGGACTAAAGGCACATTTATATCGATAAATCCGACAAACCATCTGTTTCTCATCTAGTAAGTATTTACCAAATTCCTAGGCCTCCATTTTCAGAAATCCAGACAGAAGGCAACATTATTTTAGGGATTTCATTCAGTTCCCTATCGAATATCAGCATCTAATATTATATTAATATTGAATACAGAATGCGGGAATTGATAACGTTCTTGATAGAGGAAGATGTAAATTATTTAATCAATGATGCCATAAGTATTTCTTCTATTCTCCTCACATGCTTTTGTATTCTTTCCAAAATTATTTATCGATAACTCAATCCCCTATCTAGTCTCCTTGAGCTGCATAAAACGGTTTTTGGGTTTTGGATAAAGTATAATCCCCCCCCTTATATGACCTTCCCAAAAATCGACACCCCTATTTAGCCTGTTCAAGCTCAAATAGGGGTCCATGCAAAATTACAGCCTCCTAGGTTTAATGGTGTAGGAACGTATAAAGGACATCTACACACACACACAATCTCTCTTTTTATATTTATAAAGATACGGATTATGAACTTTTATAAAAAAAAAATAGGTTATAAACTTCGAATAACATACAATCATAAATGTATGGAAAAATTGGTAGATTTTTTATTTTATCAAAAAATTTCAAATCGAAAATCGTGAAGAAAATAAAGTACTGTTTTCCACTATTTTTTTTGGGGGAGCATTTAAAAGCATTGGCATTGTAAAGAATGACACAAATCTAACAATATTTTTTTTCGTACTTTCAAAAAAAAAAAAAAAAAAAAGTTATGGAGAATAATGTTGTTCAAAAATAACCCTCGATAACTGCTACATTTTTACAATTATGTAATAAAATGATCTGAAAATACGTTATTTTTTTTTGTTAAAATTTGCAATTTTTTGTGGCATTACTTTTAAAAAATTGAAAACTTATGTTTGATGGAAAAAAATTAAAAAATTATTCAGAAAATGACAGAATTTCAGTCAAACATCCATTTTTATGTATAAAATTTATTTGCAAAGAATTGTCAGATAAATTTCTACAAACTTTATTTAATCGAATTTTACGAATCCAATATTCCATTGGAAATACATTTTTTGCAGATGAAAAAAATTAAAATTATTTTTCACTGATTTCATTTTTTGCCCATAACTTTTTTTTTTATTTTGAATAAATTTAGAAATCGTCGTTAATTGTTTAGTTGTTTTTTGAGACACCAATTACTTTTTGATTAATAATTTAACCCCTGTCTAGTCTCCTTGAGCTCCAAAAAACAACTTATGTGTTTTGGTTGTAGAATATCCTTCTATAACGCCCTCCTGAAAATCGACACCCCGTTTTAACCCAGCCAAGTTCAAAAGAAGCAACCATACAAAATTCCACCCTCCTTTGTCCAACGGTGTGGGTGTCCATAAAGGGCTCACACACACAATCTGTTGTGTACTATCACTAGTCCCTCTCAATCTCCTTTAGCCCTTACTAAAGGATTAAACCAAGTAGTGAAACGAGGAATCACGTGAACAATATCTCAAAAATGTATTATTGTACAGAAACTTTTTTCTTGACTAGAAGTACTGTTTTAATTATTACTTGGAGATAAAATTAGGCATTATGATGTTATCTAACATATTTTACTTTTTAGAAGATACACAATCGTAGTCCGGAAGACGGACTTAATTTAACTAGAGAAGATTTTATAATATGGAGTTATGTTAGCCCAATAATTTTTTTATTCTAGTTCAAAGATTATGCGTTATTTTTTCCTATATAATTAATGTAAAAATGTATGTTTTATATCAAACTATGGAGTCCAAGTTCCCACCTCTGACATTAATTTATCTTAAATTATACATTTATTATTATAATAACAATCAATAAATCATAAATGTATAATTAAAAACTCCGGCATCTTCTCTTTGTTTGGAAATTCAAAAAGGAAAAATCAAAGAAGAAAATAATTTCTTCTTTCCCCATAGCAATTTTAGAGTATAACGAATGTATTTATTAGCAAAATGTTTAATGAAGATATACTACGTCATTTTTATCCGTTACAGTAGAAAGTAAAAGTAGAATTTTATTTCATCAATCAGTAATCACTCTTTAATTACTTATTACATCCTAACCAACATCACTAGTAAGAAAAATTACAGTGATATTATTTGTAAAGCAACATCTTGCAAAAAAGTGTGAACCGCTGCACCATTGAATATCCTCAGGCTAACGTTAGCGTTTCGCTACTTGGTTTAAAGTCGTTACTATCTTAATCAGTGTTATATGTATGTACGTTTATTCTTTGTATTTGCTTATAAATATACTGGCGGGTTAGTCACTCCCAGGTAGTTTGACAATGATAATGTAATAAAACGTTTACAAATACTCTAAATCTCCTCCACATATTTCACTCTTCTTAAGACACAAACATCTGGCGACGAGCATAGGATATGTAATTATAAGAAGATTGAATATCCTCAACAGATTCCAAAATGTACAAATTTTTTCCTGTTGGAAATCTTCAGTTTTATAATCATTGTCAGCATTTAAAATATCCTATAAAGCACAATTACTTTCATCATATTTAGTACAATCTTTTGGGAAATAACTCATTCCTTTTGTTTTACGCCTTTGTACATTGCAGCCCAAGTTTCTCTTCGTACACTTTTGGCTTTGTTGAACGGCTTTTCTTCAAATAATGTAGATGTTGAAGGTGAAGCAACTTGACAAGAAAGTAATCTGTCCCTCAAAAATTGAAGTTGTTCTTCATTATCTTTCATATCCAGAGAAAGTCTCTCTTTCATTGGCCATTTATTTTTCTTCCATTTTTTGTCGATCCTTTTCTCTCAAAACACTTGTAAGCTGTTCAAGTTCAACTACTCGATCTGTATTCTTTTCTTCTTCAAGCTTACGCTGAAGAGCGGTAATTTCTTTTTTAAGTCTTTTTAATTGTGCTTGATCGTCTAAACGTCATTCATTTTAGCATTTTGAACAATCTTCTTAGCTCTGGATGCAAATCCTAAAGTGGATTTCGTTTGTTCTTTCTCAACAGGAGTCACAGTACAAATATTAGCTGTCCTAGGATTTCCTCCCAATGATTTTTTTAACTAAGAATCACAAAATGGAGCAAAACCTCTGGAGCCTTCGCTTAACTTACTAAAGACCTGACTTAAAACTAATAGAGATTTATTGATGTTGCCTCCTTCACGTAGCCTTTTTCCAGTTGAGCCTGTTTGTCCCACACGTTCTGAACCAGCCAAGTCAACGAGATTCAAATAGGAAAAGGTTATAGCTCCATCCGGTTCTCGTACGCCATCATCGTATGCGTCTTAGCTGAAGATGTAGTCTTATAGGTAAAAATGTTTTCGTTAAATCCACGAAAGGCAGAATTAATGATTATCGTGCATAGGTGAGAGGAAATCTCTTCATTCGGAGTGTTTGCATCAAAGACCTGATCAAAGAAATAAGACTTATTCTTGTCATCCGACCAAATCATATCCTTCCTAATCAGCCATTTGATTTCCTTCTTCACTTTTATCTCCCTGGGAATCAAGTTACAGATTCGAATGACAACTTGGACGGGCTTGCTCCTGCATTGACTCTCAGATCTTTTTCCACCATTTTACAACAATATTATTTTCTCCAGATCTAACTACTAATTATTTCACTCTTCTTTCTCTCGGTCAAGACACATCTATCGACGCAAATGTGATGGTCCTTTCTTTGCCTGGACGGGCTGTCAGTTCATGGTTATCGGCTGGAGGGAATTGCACCGTGGAGAATACCCTGGTTTCTCCCTAGAACGGGCTGCTGGTTCAAGATCGTCTGCTGATTGAAGCGGTATTGAGGAGGAGGGGGCCAGGTAGTTTGACAATACACTACACAATCTATATTTTATATATATAGTGTGTAGCAATGAATCATGCAGTAGGATTTAAACTTGTTTAGAGCTCGTACTCCTTATTTTAAACCATTTTAAGTTACATGAGCTTATTCTATAATCCAATTAGAACATTTAAAAAAAAAGTATTACGATCAAGAGCGACGATGAAAGTTCAAAGAAAAAGGATATCCAACTTGGTTCACGCCCATGTCAAGATAACATAATTTGTCAGGATCATCGGCCGCTCAAAGAGGCTCGTCTTCAAGGTGAAGAAGCTAAAAAGGGATGGATTGAGCCTCGTATGGAATCTTGGCAGCGGTGGTCTCCTTCTTTTTGGACTTGGTGAAGGCGAAGATAGATATGAGCCCGTTGAAGGCTATGAGAAAGATGGCCAATATTTGAAATTTTATTTCCAAAAAAAAAAAAAAATCTGTAAATAGCTATGAATTTTGTAAATTATTTTCCAATTCTGGTCTTATGACTTTTGGCTACCGTCAAAAGACCAGAAGCTTCTTGGACTATGGGGTGAGGAGCGCCATTGAGAGGAAGGCTTATGCGACCTCTCAACCCGATGTAGAGTCCCTGATGGCTGCAGTGGACAACGAGTGGGAGGACTTTGTGAGGAAGACGTGCTTGCCCTTCTGCCCCAGGATCGAGGCCATGCAGGCAGCAAAGGGAGGCTATTTTTGAGAAATGATATAGCTATTGACATCCCAATAAACCAGTCAAAATTTCAATTCTCTGCCTCCTTTACTTACGATAATCTGGGCGAAATTGTGCACGGGAATCAATTACTGCACGCTGTATATCGGGTACATGTTGCAATGTCTTATAATTCATTAATTAATTCCAATATTGAGCATTCTAAATACCAACTGTATATTGATGTATTTAAATTACATGGTTATTATGTATTTATAAGTAATATAACTGTGACCTTTATAATATTTATATTATAGTAATATACTCACCATTAACACTCAAAAACTACAACATTAATATATGGATCATCCATGGAATATTCAATTATTGCATGATCTTCATCTAAAATTATTCAGCTCATTTTTTGATTACAACATGTACAATTTTTTGTGCAACTTGTAGCTTATACAAAATCGTAACTTGTACACAACATTTATACAGACAGAGAGAGAGTGCTTCGTGCACATAGAGAAGATTCTCCTTTCTATCCCAATGACGTCACTTTATTTCTGCGCCTAAGAATTGACGTTCCATTTCTTGCAGCGCCTAGAACTTGTTATCAATGTTATTGTTACAAGTTTAGTCAACAAATATTGTATATCTTACTGAAAATTTACTCAACATAACATATGACGTCATTGAGATCCCCAAATACAGGAATATAACGATGAAGGATAATTGAAAAATCTAAATTACTAAATTTGTTATTTTCTATGTATTACATTTACCGATAAAAGTGCGCCCAATGACGTCACCTGAAAGAGGAAGCGAGATAGTTATTTAATAAATCTGCTCAGTTTGCCTTACAATTTTTTTATTGCGTAACATTGCTTCTTATACAAACTTTGATCTCGCATCCATACGTACGTATTCAAAATATTCCAGCTGATTTTCAGCTAATCCAAGTAATTTGTAAATAGTTGGAATAAAATTATTTTATATTTGTTAAATATTACTTATTAGCTACTAATAAGTAATAACTAAGTAGCTAATAATAAGACAATCCGTGAATAATCTCTGCGTGATTCAATAGTAGAATCATGGCTCTTTTTCTCCAAAAGTCATTCCACCTAGTAAGAGTCAGAGCCACTCCTCTTTCTCTTCTAGAGTCAAGACATTATTGCAGTGGTAAGTCGCGTGATCCTCCAAAGGGGAAGAAAGAAAAGGCCATTCAAGAAGAAATTGAAGATGCAGAAATTCAAAAAAAGATTCAGGATGCTGTGAATCCTGTTACTGGAGAAATTGGTGGACCAAAAGGACCTGAGCCTACTCGTTTTGGAGATTGGGAAAGAAAAGGACGCGTCTCAGATTTTTAGACTCTCATAACCATCTTCCCAAATCCTTCAAAATCCTCCATTTTTAGTTACATCCCAAACTCATCTAGGTAAAAATAAAAATGAATTTAAAAATGTCAAATTCTGCTTAAATGTACTTTGACCCTTTCCTCCTCAACGTGTTTTTATATGTCATACATATATTATGATATATTGATGTAGATGTCCACTCATGTATGTTTCATTTAGGATTCACTTACTGAATATAGTTGTTTTAGGCACTCCCCTACAAAAGTAAGTTACATTTATCCAAGATGACTGTTTACCTCACCCGAAGAGAACATTTTAGTGCGTCTCATCGTCTTCATAGTAACGCATTGAGTCCTCATCAAAACCTACAAATTTTTGGAAAATGTAACAATCCTAATGGGCATGGTCATAATTATGTCATGGAAGTTACGGTATCTGGTCCGCCCGATCCTATAACTGGAATGACCATGAATTTATCCGACTTGAAAGATTTGATTTCACATCATGTATTGGAGGTTCTAGATCACAAAAATATCGATAAGGATGTACCCTATTTCTCCTTGACCAACAAGACATCAACTTCGGAAAACATGGCTATTTTTATATGGGAGTCTCTGTTTCCACATTTAAATGAAGGATTTGCTAGGCTCTATGAAGTTAAACTATGGGAGACCGAGAAGAACATTGTAGTGTATAGAGGATAATTTCTTAAACAAAAAATATAATATTTATTCATTCACAAAACGGTGTTTCATTTTAATTATATAATTAATCCATTAATGCGTACAGCTTTTACATGAGCAAATGACAATTAATTGGGATTGGAGTAAGCTATCTACAAGATTAAAATGAATTAAATTCAACATTTAAGCTATAAAACGATAATTATTAAAAAATAAAATTATTAGAACCATAAAAAAATATAGATACATTATTTTTTGTTAATAAGGTACTACAAATTTTCAATTAAAACACATTATGAGCTATACAATTAAATGCTTAAAGGAATATCACAATTCACGCCTACATCATGTAACAATTATTTCTAGAAAAGATAAATGATTGTAGTTGCTTATAATATTAGTATTCAAGTGTCATCACACACACACACACATAATGAGTTTTTCACAGGGGATTTAATAAATTTATCTTAGCATACAATAACAATATAATTAATTAAATCTTTCATAAGATTATCTTCACATTGACTTTTTAACTTTCAAAAGATTATAATGCACTTTCATTTCCTTGTTAGTTAAGGGTGGGCTACCAACATCCTTAAGTTCAAACCATATTTAATTAGGAAACGCATCGGTAAAAGCTACTGATATCAATAATCCAACTAATGACACAAATATGGACCCATCTTGTTTGCAAATGGTTAGTAATACAGCAGATACAATTGCAATTTGGGAGGCTCGACTCGGTGCAAACCATTCACCCTTAAAAAAAGAAGATGGGTCACTCAAAATAATGGAACGCACGGGTTTCATCCATCCAGAGCCGTTCCCCCGAATAGATCCAATAATTATGCTGGGCCATAAAGTCCCTGGATATTCTTTTTGGCCTTCATTGATCCCTGAAAAAAATATAAAATATCGTTCCTGACAATATCCAGATACATGCATTTAATTAAAAGAAAGTTGTATTCAAATTCAATAGGAAGGTATTAATTTAAATATTAGTTTATAGTAATTAATTAAATATCAAACAGACAAGTAATAAATATTGTATTTGTTTAATTTATTTGAGAACTTGCCTTTCAAAATCTTGTACGATCGAAATATTTCGCACACCATAATTAAAAATACATGAATAGGAGTTACTTGAAGCAAGGTATCTATCATATTTCGTGGACAGAGAAGGATTGAAAAGAAAACCAATGTGACAAGAGCAATATATTCGACGTTACTAAATGCATTGATTGTAGGCTTCCCTATAAAGTAAATAAGAAAATTCTGTCTTTAAAATACCCCAAAACAACGATTCAAACCTAACAATATATGAGTCAATAAATTTCCAGCATGACAATTAAATATTGTAGCACTCCATAATGCAAAGATATTTACCCGATGTCCATGCTCTCGTTTAAGTTTTAAACTCACCGAAGCAGCATCACATATTTCAAATAGAGGGTATAGCCTTAGGGGCAAATTTGGTATCATTCTGTAAAAGAGGAAGTAAAGTGTTATGAGAGATAGAAAATACAGTCAGACGCAAATGCATTCCTCAAGTTTTACATTGGGAACAGAGTCTGTATTTACAAATATATTTATGATCGGTATACCTTTTCAGGTAGTGGCTTAAGGAAAGTGTAGTTTACAAAATATGCAGTATACAGTTTATACAAATGCAATGGCTCCCCTCCAAACACGTTTACTACTCAATAGAATCCAGAAATCAAAACACTCTACTATATAAATATTAATATAAATCATCTTTAACTGTGTAAGTCCCGTGTGTCAACTGATTTAACACAACTCCTCAACAGAATATACAACACAACACACACCTTATATTTTAAGTAAAACATGCACATCGTGTACAAGAAGATAAATATAGCATATAAGGCAACAGTCAAAGTATAAAACCTCTCCTCTCTTTGTGCAGCAACTGTACAAAAAATTAGTTAATAAATCATTCATTTTATGAACAAGTAATTTTTTTTTAATAAGAAAAAGAATGTATTGTATAGTATGATATCTGACATCAGCATTAATAGTTTATTAATAATTAATTAACATAATTTTCTTTAACACATCCATTATTATAATCATTAACACTTTTAGTATCTGTCTGTTTTGGGGCTTGTTTGTTTTTTTCTTTTGATTTTTTTTAAAGGCATACCATTAACATACAACATTTGATATATAAAAAAAAAGAAGACTTTTATGTGGTATATATGCTTATACTTAAATGTAGTTATATAATCATAATAAACCTAAATTTATAAATGAATTTATATATGTGTAGTGAATAAATTTTAAGGTTCAAAACTGAGAATATATTCTCTTAAAGCTGGAGGAAGGGGGAGCTTATTAGCATTTAAAGCGGGTTTTTGACCAATATGATTGTAAATAATAACTCTGGTCATTTGCTTAAGAGTTCTGGGTTTTGAGTAGAGTTCTTTTATGACTTGACCGAGGGAGCTTTTCATGGGGATCATTCCGGTTTGTGCATACAATACTTTGAGTGAGGAATAGAGTTCAGCATGATTCATAGTAAAGTAGTAGAGTCGGAGAATGCGAGCAAAGTGGTCCTGATCCCCATCCTTACTGCACAAATGTTCTTTTGTAATGAGAAGTCTTACAAAGCTGTCAATCACCCGGGTAGGGTTTTTCTTGATAAATGCGAGTGTGCTTGTTTTTGTGCTATTATTGTTGGTCTCGCTATCCACACTCACATTCGGATTCGCTCCAAATTGAATTAAGGTAAGGGTTAAGTCGTACACATATGAGAGATCCTTGGGAAACCTTGCGTTTTTGACCATATCCATTAGTGAATATAGGATATGATTAGAACGTTGACTAAAGCGAACATTGGGATCCAAGCCGTGTTGTAATAACACTGTTAACAAATTTCTGATAAATTCAAAACCAGATGATTTCTCATCTTCACGAGCAAGGGAGATGTTTTCACTAGCAGTAAACATTAACACATGCAAAGGAGTGAGGTTGGAGCGTGTTGAACAATTGGGGTTACCTCCGAATTGACAGAGAATGCGAACACAATTCAAATAACATACTTTCATAGTGTGATTAAAATGATGAAGAGGGTCTTTATTAATGAGGGGAACGAGGCAAACCATAAGAGGAACAGACCCATCACGCCCTTCTACATTGGGATCACCACCTTCTTGTAAAAGCATATGCAGTAAGTCATAACGAAATTCCCAGTCTGTTACATGTCTTAGTACACATGCCAATGCAGAGTTGCTCGTATGATTTATAGAGGGGCGAGCTCCATTTTGTAACAAATATCTTACGATATGCAGCATATCCCATTTATTCCAAGGTTGATGATCATCGTGGTAGCCGTAACGTCTTTCTTCTAATGCATAACGAACAATAAGCACGTGCAACGGAGTATTCCCAAGAGAATCCGCCTCGTTAATCAAATCACGGAGTCCATGTTCCATAAGAAGCTTCGTTGTTTGCAAAGTATCCTCAGCAGTCTTTTTTCCTTGGAGCAACACAACATGAAGAGCAGTCATGAGTTGAGTTGGAGTACGAACCGTTGTTTCTGCTCCACATTGAATGAGAAGCTCTAAAAACTTGATATCATGCAGAGAGGCTTGGTGAATTGGGTAATATTCATCGTAGCACTGGTTTATTTCATCAGAACGTTCAGAGACTAGATACTTTACACAGTTCCAGGCACCCCTTTCACATGCTATATGAAGAAGAGGCCTTTTCTGTTGCCACGGGAGCCAGTGATCTTCCCCTTGTTGCGCAAGAAGTTCTAAAATATCAACCTTAAAATCAAAAATAAGTATTAGTATATTTTTTAATAAAATCCGTATTCAAAATCAAGCCATCCACAGACCTGATCCCCATCTATAGCGTAATAGATTGCACATTGAAGTTTATCCGAGGATCTATAGAAATGATCATCCTTAGCTCGAGTAGAATGTTTTCCACGTTCCTCACAGTTTTGTTGATGATGTCCAGGCCAACACATTCGGGCTTCCACGTCCACGCGAGCTCCGTGTTTCAATAAAAGCTCAACTGCATCTTCATACCTTGAATATGTACACAATAATGAGTGTTGGACACGGAGTCCCCAGACTTGCTGACTTACCCCTTTAGGCAGGCAATGTGTAGAGGGAGTGAGCAGGCGCCTCTGTTGATATCAATGTTCCTGGAGAGACACCAACGGATCATCTCCAAGTTGTTGATGCCCACGCACTTTTGAAGAAGGTTGTAGCCTTCTTCATTGTGAATTTGCAAAATGTTTTCACTGCGCGGAATGGTGGACAGAAGGCCATCTAGTCTTTGAACCGTCACTTTGGGATTGGCTCGAAGAGCGTCAAACACGATTCGGATGTTTCTCCTTGTTTGCTCGGACACGGCTCGGTTGTGACTGTAGGAGAGCAAGGCATGCCCAGACTGGAAAAAGTGGGACAGGGCTCCACCCATTATTCCCAAGTCTTCATCTTCCCATCTTCTCCTCAGGCCCACACAAGTCTCACTTTCGACAACTACTTCTGGCACTACTTACTCACCTCCTCCACTCTCCACACGGCGACTACGACAACTCTGGGGAGGAAAGGCCCATCCGGGCTCATTCATAATCATTCAATACTCTCATTCACTCCCATCCTATCATCCCTTGGGCCCTCAGACTTCCACGATCCTCCTTCCGGCACACCCATCATCTTCGTACATCATTTTCACCAAAAAAATCACAGCTAGCAAATCTTAAGTCCAAGATTTTGATCTGACACAACACCACGTCAAATGTTTTATATTTCACGAGAAGAGAAGTAGAGCTAGAAAGGGAGAGAGAAAGAGAAAAAGGAAGAAAGAAAGAGAAAGGGGAAAGAAGAGAGAAAGGGAGAGAATCACTAAATTTTAGTAGTGCAATTCTAATTACTACCTTATCATTCAACAGTCCTCATCAACTACCATTTTTTCCTTTCCCTTCCCACGTCCATAAGCATTGCCTTTCACAGCCTTATTTTCTCAAAAAGTTTATAAATCTCTCTCTCTCTATATATATGTATATACTCCAATATTATACTACAAGGCTGTGAGGGCTCTATTAGAGAGCCTTCTATTATTTACTCACTTTCTTCAGCCATGATCACCAATTGGCTGTTAGGCCCCTTTAAGTAATAATCCTCTCTAATTTTGTGCCATTAGGTTTTAGATACTGGATCAGATCCTTCTAGCATCATGGCCAAAATACTATTGTGTATTAACGTACAAGTCCATTTCCTTGTCGGACCATTAATAAAACTATTATATTCATAGTAATTTGAAATAAAAATGAGTGGATCTATTAATTATTATAATTGATAAATACCAAAAGTGGGCAATCGCTAATTTTTCGCTAGTCTGCTAATTTCCTTGGCTGTTCTGCTATCGCTAATTTTTTAGGATTATGTGTCCACTAATTAAATTATTCTAAAGTAAATGTCTGTCAAATGAGACGCAGATCACCAAGGATTCTGTTTAGGTCAGAGGTTCCAAACAAGAGAGGAATTATGAATATTTAACGAGAGAACAGAGATATTATGTCTTGTTCTTGACCTAAAACTCTCTGAAACTCCCCCCACTAAGTGGACATAAATATATAATTTTTTTAGTCTTCATTACAATTTGTATGGATAGTCCTTCAGAAGTCTTCCTCACTTGACCTCTTAGAAGTGTCACTAACAGGGTGATATGCCCGAGGCAAGGGATTTATAAATCTATCCATTTGAAAATTGAATTTTGGCTCAAATATAAAATCTTCAAAAATCAGTAGATCTCTAAGAAAGTAAGAAGTAATTATGGGGATATCGTTTTTACAATTTTGGTATTCTGCTAATCACAAATCTGCTCATTTGTCAATCTGTTAATGTTTTCTGTGTCTATTAATTAGGGGCATGCCCACCTCTATAAGAAACCAATTTAACATGCACATGGATAATAATAGTTAATATATTACTTCGTTATTAGGTCAATATATTATTATGCTTAACCTTTGGAATTTCAATAGCTTAGTATTTATGTACATAGTACATAATTATCAATGACCTACATTTGTCCTGCACAAGGAACGAAATTTTACAAATATTTACGGTCCTACATATCTAATAAATTTGTACCCTCTAAACGTTACATTCTAAAAATACAATATTGTATATTGTGTAGTTTGATTTTATTCTTAATATTTTGTTCATTGAGAGGCAAAGTTAATTACTTAGAAGGTCTAAAATATGAGATGGGCAAATTACATTCAATATTGAAGGGCTATAACTGGTGTAAGTTTAAAACAAAAATATAACTTGTGACATTAAAAAATTATGAATTAAGAATGAGGTCTTGAGGTACATATAGCCTCCTATTCCGACGTTATTGAATACAGTAATACCTTAGATTACGATGCTTTTGGAAATTGAATGTATATCTTTAATTTGAATGATCCCCCTGAGTGATTGGTAGGAATAGCTTGAATCAATTTGACAAACCCCATCAGCAAATACTGGCTATATCCAAAGGTCATTTAAATTATAGTGCCTTTTGCTTAGAAGTAGCACTTCTACTGACATGGATGCTCCTCATAATTACAAAGATTGCTTTATTTCTTGCGTAATTATATACTAATTAGCTCCGGGTTCTTGTAGTGTACGAGTTTTACGTCAATAGTTTTCTTTAATAATCATAAATACTCATTCTAAATAATAATGACATCAAATATGATATAAGGAATTTGAAAATAGTTCTTCATAAGCGTCGTAGAATTTTTTTGTGTTGCATTAAGTCATATCGTGAATTAGGATTCATGTATAAAATACCTTTTAGCTGGATACTGGGCTCATATTACACTCGTGCGATTTTGTCCTCCTTAAATAGTTATTATAGTTTTAAAAACTTTTTTATATAGAATACCCCAAGTATTGGACAATCCATCGATCGTAGAAGAAAAAAAATATCAAAATAAGTGAGATAATGAATTAAAAAGTACTCCTTCAACTACGATATAAAGAACCCCTGCAAAATAATTTCTTATGCCCAGAGATTATTGTAAATATTTATTTTTTCCATTATAATCTGGCCTCTTTTATTAGAAAGTCCAAAAATATCATGATTTTTCTTAGTATGTACATATTTTATATTGAACATTGAGTAGTGACCTTAGTTATAATCATACTATGCCGCTGCACTTCTAATAATTGAATCAATCATAATAACAGGTGGAGCAAAAGTCCCGCACCATTTTGATTGCCTATAACTTTGTTGAAAGAAAAGATAAGTACGTTTAATTTTCATAAAAAGTTTATTTGGTCTTCATATTTTTTTTTCATAAGTGCACCAAAAAAATTGTTCAAATAATATATGAAATACAACTTGTGAAGCTATTAATTTGGAAAAAAAACACAGGTGAAGTTAAGAAAATCTGATTAATTGATATGTATTTTTAACTTGATATTAGGTAGCTTGCTACCAATCTATTGGCAACAAAATTAATTATTCACCCGATTATAATATCAGACAACTAGCGGTAGTTCTCGGCATTGCTCGGAGTTATTAGGGGCCAACGAACAGACACACCTTGCTTCAGTAACAGATTTACTTTATTAATATAGAATGTAATTCCTCAATAAATCCCCTGTGCTACTCTTCGTTTTTTCATGAGCACACTCAAACGTAGTTACTCAATACAAATTAATACATTTAAATGATAAATTTACATCTACATGTAATGAGAATATGCAATAATTGAATGGTTAATAATACTTAATTTATTGTAGGGGTGTTCGGAGGTAGGAGAAATGTAGCTCCGCCCCCCCCCCCAATTGAGAAACTTTTATCCTAAGGAGCATTAAGAAATTATCGTTTTTTCTAAAAATGTTAAATGAATAAATTAAAAAATTCTTTCAAATTGGACGATTTACTTTACCAGTTTGTACACAAGATACGAGTATTAGTTATGACGGAATTTGACATATAGTGACGTCATAAAAATAGTAAATAAAATGGATTGTGGCAACATACGCGGCCAAGCAACTATTTTCATTTTTATTAATCATGCGCTTTGACGTCACTCTTGCATTTGTGAATTGAACTCTCCTATTGGCTGGGAGTGTATGTAGCTAGCAAGAAAGCAAATAATAAGGTCATTCAGTGTGTAACTTCAAACTTGATTAGTAATAACAAACACAACTAAGAAAATCTCTCATCTGAGTTTGTTTTGTTCTTAAGTCATACAGAGAGTGAATACTACTCTGTCATACCCTTGGCTTGTAAGTTGTAGTCGCTGTTGGATAGTTTGTGAGTTTAATTCAGAGGAGGAGAATTAGTTGGGATTGGAGTGTGTTCGTTACCTACTCATTGAAAATATATTAGAAGAATACAACTAAGAATGGGGCTGATGCAAAGAGCTTTTTTTGGGCATATCCGCCATATTCGCAGACTGAGGACCAGCTGTTCCTATCTGAAGGCCAAACAGTCCTACGGCCATTTTGGAGCCCCTCTCATCAAGCCTGGAGAAGAGAAGTTGATTCAATACAGCCCCTACGAAGAGGTAGAGCTGCCTTCCATCCCCTACGCAGACTTCATTTGGGAAAACTTGGAGGACTACAAGGAGCGAGAGGCACTAGTCTGTGGAATGACGGGTCGTACATACACCTACGAAATGGTCCATTCCCTCTCGCAAAAGTTTGGAAGTGCCTTGCTGCGCCTAGGTGCCAAAAAAGGGGACGTCATGGGACTCGTTGTGCCCAACATCCCAGAGTTCGTCATTGCGTTCATGGGATGTGCCAGCATTGGAGTCACTCTCACCACAATGAATCCTACATATCGGCCTGAAGAAATTGCTCGTCAACTGGATAACTCTGGTGCTAAATACGTCATGACCATTGGCCTGTTCCTTCAAAATATCAAACAGTCCTGCGAAATATATTCGGGGATTCAAAAAATAATTGTTATTGGCATGGAAGAGACGCCCTCGGACTGCAAGTCTTTTATGGAAATGGCCATCTTTGACGATGGATCTTTCTTTGATCAGAGAGAAACGATTGATCCACATAAAGACATTCTCGCCCTACCCTACTCTTCGGGTACAACTGGACCTCCAAAAGGAGTGGCACTTACTCATTCCAATCTGGTTAATAACATAACTCAACTCTCTCATCCAAGCATCCATAATTTTATTGGTAATATTTCCTCCATATCTATATGATAACACTCATTTAAATAAATATATATTTATAGGTGATGATGTTGAGCAACACATCTCCATTGCTGTGCTCCCCTTTTTTCATATCTTTGCCATGACTTGCTCATTGTCTGTCGGCCTTCGTTTCGGAGTCAAACTTATCACCCTTCCAAAATTCGAACCTGAAATGTTCATCAATAGCCTTGTCCAATATAAGGTTTTGATTCAATAGTTTTTCCTGACATTAATTATTACTCTCCTTCTCTATAGCCCACTCATATGCTTGTTGTACCTCCTTTGGTAAGTTTTATGACATCAAGTCCACTCATCAAGCCTTCTCTTCTTTCTTCCATCAAAATGCTCAATGGAGGTGCGTCTACATTTGGTCCAACTTTGATAGAGAAATTTATGAATAAATGTGATTCGGATCTTCGGTTTCAAGAAGGTAAATAAATAGGAAAAAGGCATTGAGTCTAAATGGTTTTTGTATTGTTTCTTTAAATGATTAGGCTATGGAATGACAGAGTGCAGTCCTGTTACACATGTTCAACCCAAGGATGGAATTATTTATGGAAGCTGTGGTAATTTGATCCCTAATACTATTGGGAAAATTATAGATATCGATACAGGAAAGGTTCTTGGTCCTGGAGAAAATGGAGAACTCTGTGTGAGTGGCCCTCAAATCATGCAGGGATACTATAAAAATAAGAAAGCTACTGATAAAATCATTCAAAACGGCTGGTTACATACTGGAGACATTGCGTATTATAATCAGGATGGGCAGTTTTATATCGTTGATAGATTAAAGGAACTTATCAAAGTAAAAGGTCTTCAAGTACGTCGTTGTTTAATATGTATTGATATGACTCTTCAAATAATGAGTATCTTTTATTTCATAGGTTGCTCCTTCTGAATTAGAGGATTTAATCCGAAAATATCCTGGTGTAGATGATGTGGCAGTCGTTGGAGTTCCTGATGAACGTAATGGAGAGCTGCCTAGAGCTTATGTTGTCCGAAAAAATCGAAGTGTTATGGAACAAGGAATCATTGACTTTGTTACGGAAAAGGTTGCGCCTCATAAAAAACTTGGTGCTGGAGTCATGTTTGTGGACACTCTACCTAAAAATCAAACGGGAAAAATTTTAAGGAGAGAACTGAAGGCTCAAGTCTTCAAAGGATCATTTGGATACTGATAAGCATCTCCGCTGAGATGCATTTTACTTTCAATATATTTGACCTCTAGTGACATAAACATTTTATGATTATTCATATTTATTATCTTCTGCAATAAACAATGCAACATTTTATACATGATAAAAGGGACCAAGATTGAGATTTCATTCATTTGAGATGCCTACCTCTTATTTGTAATATTCATAAGTTTGTTTTTTTAACAAAGTGAAATCCATAATAATAAATGATAAAACATTCCGTGCTTCGAGTCATAATTTCATATCTTTAATACTCAAGTCATGACAATATACCTGCTACGGATCTTAATGACATTATATGTACAATCGAAAGTAAGGACAGCCATATATATGACCACAATTCGTCCTTCAATGTAACCAAATATCTATAAAATTAATATATATTCTAGACATTTTACTGTTGATAACTAATTAATAATGAAATTGGCTTTTGTTGATAATTTTCCTTTAAATATTGTAAAAGCTATATTGCAAATTAACAACGCTGAGGCGCGCTTTTGAAGGTGATCCTTTTTTAACTAAATGCTCAAGCTATCAAATGATATATTTTACAACTCTCTTGATTTATTATTCATAGAACTTATTGAGTATTTGTAGAAAAAAACATCAGTTTTCAACTTGAAACAAAGAAAACTCGAGTTTTAAACATAACAAGTATAAAAATAGTTTTCATTTATTATAAAATGCTATATTTTGAATAACATTGACTATCAATCAATTAAATTCAAACATTTAATACTAGAATTTTCAGAGTCAAAGGCTGTGTGGAATCTTTAAATATGAGTTAGTATAGTTCAAACTTTATATTTCTTCATTTACTGGACTAAATGTTGCCCAACATTTCGAAATAACACATTGTAAGAACCATAGGCATATATTAGATTGATAAAAACACTCGATGGAAAAATATATTTGTGTGAATTTAGCTAACAATAATTTTGAGTCTTGTTATCAATATTCAAGTTTACGTACTTCGTTCGGCCGCATAAAACAATAGCCAATATTGATCAAATCTTTTACTATATTAATTATTATAAATATTGGAAAAATAAAGGCTGTGAGCAAATACTTTGAGTTAGTGGACAGTGATGGAACGGCAAAATTGGAGTAGATTAGTATTAAAATATGATTAATCATTATCGTTCTAAAAAAAGAGGAAGAATTGAGGCAAGGGCTGAATCCATTAGTGAGCGGCCCACTGAATAGAATAGACTGTTGGTACTTCTGAATGTGTTTATTTTGATTTTAATAAATTTCCGCTTCCTCCTTCTTTTGCTCCCAAGTGGCATCGAGTGAACTACTTGTGCGTTGAAATCCGTAATTATTTACTTCAACGAAAATGTCGGGAGGTTTGGATGTATTAAAACTTCAAGAGGAGGACATCACCAAGATGTTGGCTGCAACATCTCACATCGGATCTGAGAATTCCGAAGTGACGATGGAGCAGTATATCTTCAAGAGAAGACCGGATGGTGTCAACATCATCGATTTGCGTAAGACCTGGGAGAAGCTCATGTTGTCTGCTCGTGCGATTGCCGCAATCGAGAATCCCGCTGACGTCTTTGTGGTCAGCTCTCGATCTTACGGACAAAGAGCCGTTCTTAAGTTTGCCCGCTACATCGGCGCCACTCCCATCGCTGGAAGATTTACTCCTGGAGCTTTCACCAATCAGATCCAGGCTGCTTTCCGTGAGCCCAGACTCCTCGTCGTAGCCGATCCACGTGCGGATCATCAACCCGTGACTGAATCGTCCTACGCCAATATCCCCATCATTGCCTTCTGCAATGTGGACACCCCATCCCGATTCATCGACATGTGTATTCCATGCAACAACAAATCCGCTAACTCCTTAGGGCTAATGTGGTGGTTCCTCGCTCGTGAGGTTCTTCGCCTTCGTGGATCCATCTCCCGCGAGATTCCATGGGATGTGATGCCTGATCTCTTCTTTTACAGAGATCCCGAAGAGGCTGAAAAGGAAGAACAGGCTCGTCAAGACAGTTTGGCACAAGCTCAAGCTGCTCTCGCTACCACTGCAGCTACCAACGCCCCCGCTCAAGAAGACTGGGAAACTGGTATGGATAACGATTGGGCCAATGAACCCGCTCCTGGAGGTGCTGCTGCTCCGCTGCAGCCCCAACTAGTGCTGCAGCAGCTGCTGCTGGTACTCCCGCCGCTGCTCCCATTAAATCATTTATCAATGATGACTGGAGCTCTCAAACTGCTGCTGCTGACCTTCCGATTGGGCTGCCGAGACCACGACTGCTGCCACTACGGAACAACAACCACCCACATCCCAATGGGGTGGACCTGGTGCCCACAACTGGAGTTAAACTTTGTTGATATCCTGAAATACATAGTTCATATTATGTAAAATATAAACTCTTTGGCTGGTCATTTTATTTCCATATGCAATACTACTTTCATTAAAATCTATGTTAAGTATGTGCTAGTGCTAACGTTGCCATTCCCTCTATTCTTCATTGTGAAAAAAAAATTTTTTGATGCATAGTTTGGCTTCATTTTGCTATTTTGAGTGTACATTTGGGGGAATCAATTGTTGACGGCCAAATTGTCATAGCTCTAAAATTTCAAATATTAGTATTATTGCTTGTCATCCTTGGAAGGTTAATTTTAATAAGCTAAAATAGAAGAATTTAGTCTATTGAAATGATTTCCTGGATCTATTTTGATGAATTAATTTGAAATTACCAATATTCGTATTATAAGAAAGGAGTTTCCAAATCTTCTTTCTGCTAATATAGCCCTGTTACTGGTACCCTGGTGTTTGTTGTCAGTAGAGATAATCGTTTTGTACTGATCTATCTAGGATGTATTGGTTTATGTCTCACGTTCTGAGTTTTACCATTTAAACTGAATCAGAAGTCCTACGTTAATGAGTATGAAGATTAATTTTAGTATACTAGTAGGTTATTAGTTTTTGACACCGTTTCCGGTTTAACTATCAAACGTGCTTCATATTGTTATTGTGTTTTTTAAGCTTAAATGATCAAAGCATTATAAGATGACAATGGCAGATTTTGGGAGGATTGAATTATGATAATATATTAAATATCTTACTACGGAGGGAAATCAATGATAAATAATTTCATTCATTATAGGAAATAATGCAAATTGAGTTTTTAATTAATAAATGTATCAAAAGATGATAAAAACTTATTTGCTTGATATTTATAAATTATGATATCCTTTACAAAGGTAGTGAATCAATTTCCACGAAATGGCTTATAATTTATAAGCCAGCATGTGTCGGGAAGAAAATGCAGTAGGATAGGGCGAGGTAAATCACAGAATATTTGAGGAAGGACTCAAAGGTCAGGTCGTATGAAAGGATAAGGAAATGAGAGACGTATGCGAGGAAAACTGTGAAGCTCAGTACAGTTGGAACATCTCAGAATTGGAATACGAATAATCTAATAGAGAGACGAGAACGATGTTCTTCGTCTCTTCATGAACCTTGTTCTATTAACGATGTTGTACTTTAAATTGTCCTGATTTTAGGCCTACGATACTTTTTAGAAATAATTATCACAAATCTTGATCATATTAAAAAGTATATGTCACATGACATGATATACTAGGATGATATAGCCACTGTAAAGATTCAATTTAAACGAAGAAACATTTAAATTAGATTTGATCCGAATTATTTGTTAGAACATTTTTTATTATTTATTTAAATACATTTTGATTAGGATTATATTGAGGAATTTTTGATGAAGGATAATTTTTATACTCTGGATGAAGGTTTTCAAAAGATTCCAAATGAAGTCAGTCCCGAAAGGTTTATAATTATAAATCGAAAGGACACTCACCTTCATATCTTTGGATGAGGATCTAGACATGCCCAAAATATTGTCCAGCCTAGTAATTAAATCCGACCTTACTTTTTCTTTAGTATATAGAGGAAACAAAATTAATAACAAAGAAGTCAAGAAGGAAAAATTTGTCAAGTTCAATACTCTTTCGTTTTTAAAATCTTGGAAAGAATCTCCTCCATCCAACCAGATTGTTCTAAAGTCAATCTTTCATGAATGATGAAAAGCTTCAATTTCAGATATCCTTTTTTATAGAGCAAATCCTCTTGGCAATTAAACCCCCAAGTAATCCTCGCTACTCCTCCTTTCTTCTTGGAACTTCATCAATTTGGCAAAGTCTATCTCCTTCTTGACATAGGGAATTGATTACGTCAAGATTGTTTTGTCTTCCCTCAATATCATATCTACATAGAATTACAGGGGAAATGACCGTAGATCTTGGACTTTGTCAAAGTATCTTTTATTATTTAAAAAAACCATTCAATCGTTAATTTCACTAGAGCGTCATATTCATATTGTGATTGATGAAGGTATGTTGATTCTTTGAATATTAATGTATACATATATATTAAATATTTTCTAGTGTATACAAATCAAAGAGGTGAATTTAGCGGAGGAAAATGGACAAATAACGAAAACTGTATTAGCCATTATGATCAAAAGTATTACTCGCCTTTTGAAGACATGATCGCTTTACTTTCTGTTAATAAAATTTCTCTAGAATTTCAATGGAATATTCTAACATATGCCATCAAAAGATTTGATATACTCAGTACATTTTTGTCAGTTATCCTACAAATAGATCAATGATGAAAAACTTTATATCGAAAGGACAAACTAAAACATTGTTTATTAATCCTTTTAAATATAATTTTTGATATGGTAAATAATTGGAATAACATTTGAAAGAATTTGGAAAGAAAAACTATATTCATTTCCCCACCCTTTGAAGAAGGAGAATCAACTTTCAAGCTCACCTACAATCACGTTAAAAATTTTTTTGATTTAGAACAGGGAAAAAGCCTTAAGTTCCCTCACAAATTAACTATAAAAGCTGTACATCCAAACAATATGGAAAAAATGAATGTTAAATTATGTGATGCAATTTTTCACGGAAGCACTATTATTGCCTTAAAGATGGTTCTTAAAAACTGGAATGTGGATGATACCATCAAATTTTGTTCCATAATTCACAAATTAATAAATATTACAAATGTGAAAACAAAATACGCTGGGAATAAAAATCGTGATCCAATAAAATCTCCTATTTATAATATTAATGATGAACAAATTGATTTTTAAAGAAAAAATTGATTTTTTAAAGAAAATTTAAGAAACATGTTTTGCCCTTGAACATAGTACTTTGGCACTCGCTGAATTAACAATATACTTCATGGAGAAAAAAAAATGAATATTTTATGACTGGAAACGTTCAGTTGGATCTATAAGAAGCACGTTTTGGGCAATATAGAAGACTTTTGACAGAAATATTATGCGATTCTAATATTTTTTTAGATACTTTAGATTTTAACGGCAAAAATTTGATATTTTTTGTCTGTGGATATATTTCATACTCTATTAAGACAAAATACGAATAAATTACATGGAATCACCAATTCTGCAAATATTTAAGAATAAAGAAGACTCTGAATATAGTTTCAAGAGGAGGGACCACTAGTCCTACCAACCTCATTTATACACTTGGTTTTTTTATATAAAGTGCTTTCAATTTAATTGTGGATAATTATATTCTTCAGAAATTCTTAATCAATTCGAGAAATCCACGAGATGTTTTTTCTAAGTTCATTTTTGAAAAGATTAAGGAGACCAATGACTTAGAAAATCTATTGTATATAAAATGTAATCATTCGATTGAAGAAATATGTGCGACAATGTCATACAAATTTTTTAATTGTTTCATGAAAAAATTTTTTCTTCCGATCATAATATTCACTTAAGAAATAATAAAAGAATTCACCATAACCCATCTACAACAAAAACTTTGAAATTATCTTTTTCCATCAAAATGAAGGAAATATTTTAATGGCCTCCATAATATTAACTCGTTGTATAATTATATTTTCTGATATTGTTTTTAAATATGATAATATTAAATATCAATAGGCATACATAAATACGCTTATGCATATTTATTTGTATTAATAACTCTTCCCTTCTCTAGTTATATTTACGTTTTTGTCGGAGTTTCCTCTTTATTGGAAACAATTTTTCTAGTTTGATTTATATTTTCTTAGTAATAAATGACGTTTGAAAAATAGGGTTTTACAGTACAAAAAATATTTCAATATGGCCTGGAGTAGGTTTATTACCCTCAACCAAATCATTGTAATTGGCAAAGGAAACCCTTATTTGAGGCTCTATTTACTTTTTCGGCCCACAAGTTGTTCAATATACCAGCGGTGCACTAAGTGGGCTCATAACCCAACGCTAATGCACTGCTTTTTTATATGACTTCTAGAGTATGACCAAATTTTTTAATTATATGATCCATTTCACTTCCTACTGGGTTTGCAAAGTCGGTCATAGGTGCACCGTAAGGGGTGGGCTTCAGGGTCTGTAGCCTTTCCTAAAATGGTAGAAATTTGGTTTTATTATTCTTGCAAATTATGTAGCAGAGCAAAAAATCTCATATTTACAATTTTTATCCAAAAAAATTAATTCTCTGTGGATAGCAATGGATTTTTGAAATAGAGTTTCGCATAAGGAGTTCATTCGCCAATTACAAAGATTTGGCGGTGGGTTATGAACCTACCTCGGGCCATACTGATATATTGCACAACTTGTGCGCTCATGAAATATTTATGTTACGGATAATTTGGAAAATCGTGCATTTTGCAAAAATTGGAATTCTAACAGGGTTGTCATATTAGCTTTTTTTAAGCAGTTTGGCCTTTAAGAATTAGATTTGGCTTTTTTTTACACTTGGTCTCAAATTGAAATAAAAATTTTTAATAGTTTTTTGTTGACATTTTTCAAGAAAGTTAACTTAATAGGTTCTGAGGCCTATTAAAATATTTTTGGTGGCAATGCCGCCCATTATATTAAAATGTTAGACATCTCTGATCTAGTGCATTTTCATTGAAATTTATACTGTATTCAGACAATCAAATTATAGTATGATAAGAAATTATCACAAGAGACTCAATTTTAATTTAAAACTATACCTCGACCAACAGGTTGTGCAGATGCAAAGCTGGCCCCTAACGTGGATCAAAACCTATCGCCACTACTATCCTGAGTATCAAGGCCCCCTTTCGAATATATTATAATACACGCCGGCCCACAGGTTACGCTAGTGAACCGCTTGTCCATAGGGGGGATAAAAATCTATTGCCACTTCTATCCTGAGTATCAAGGACCCCTTCTAATATATTATAATACCCACCGGATTGTACAAGTGAACCAGTGTTCCAAAAGTTGCATCATTACCCACTACCACCGCTTCTCTGAGCATCAAGGAACTCTTTCAATATCCTATAATACACCTCAGCCCATGGGTTGTACAAGTGCAACCGCTGGTCAAAAGGTGTGTCATTAGCTACCGCCACCGTATCATTGAGCATTTATAATCCTTTCTGATAGTCTATTATAACCCTAGGACTACGGGTTGTGCAAGTGAACTTGTGCATGGAAATCCCCATCACTCACAATCTCAGAAATCAAATGAGAGACCAAATGGAGACATTCAAGACATTCTTTTGATGTGGCAACGTGACAAAAAGACAATTAAGTTGGCTTATGGACATTGGTTGGTTCAGTATGGTAAGTTCCAAGTATCGACCGTGAAAAAGTAGATCCCCACTACGTATTTGCAGTTGTGATCCATGTAGCAAAGAATAGATATTATTTATTAGGAACAAAAATGGTGTTTTAAAACGGCTGCATGTAAGAAAGCAGTTTGAGCTCTGCAAGGAGTCATTCTTCAGTGTTGATGAAGTTCCCAGAGAGAAGGAAGTTACATTGTGACTGACTGCATCAATTATGTCGGATGGAAATGAACAAGGCTGTAAGTAGTGCAATTGCACAGACTCAAAACAAATTAGTTTTGTAATAGCAAATGCCATAATAGCACAACATGCAGCAAAAGTAGTTTATTAGGTAAATGAGTTTATGTTTAGAATATATTAAGTAGTAACAATATTTTGGTAATATTAGGGATGATTTTTTGAAATTATCATATTTGATGTTGAAAAGTATATTTAAATAAGTTTTTTTGTGTATGTCTATTTAGGACAAACTAATAATATTTATATGAAATATAAAACTGGGTAGTTCGAATATTATCAAATAGGATCAACAATTCTAATTAAAATTTTTATTAGATTTTTGTTTTACTTGTAGCTGTAGTCATCCTGATATGCCCAAATTTTATCAAGTCCAATCGAATTGCTCACCTTTTTGCCTTACATGTTAGTTTTAAAAAAAACACATGAACCTTTGGCTGCAGAAGAGCTGCATGCCGGTCATAAACCACCACCAAAGTTACACATACCTTTACATAGACCACTAAGTATAATACCAAAAAAGTTCAAAAGTTCTGCGAATTATGACCCAACGGCCTTTTTGACCACCGTTCACTTGCACATCCCATGAGCTGGGTTGTATTATAGGATATCAAAAGAGGTCCTTGATGCTCAGGGAAGTGGTGGGTAATGATCCATTTTTTGGACCAGTGGTTCACTTGTACAAACGGGTTGTTTTATAATATATTAGAAGGGGTTCTTTAACCTAAGGATAGTGATGGAGATAGGTTTTGATCCCTAATAGGGACCAGCTGTCCACCTGCACAACATGTTAGCCTAGTTATATTTTGCAAAATAGCGTTGAGTCCCTCGTAACGATTTCTTATCATATAATAGTTTGATTATGTGAAAACTATATTTATTTCAATCAAAATATACAAGAGTATCAAATTGATAATACTCGAATTGGATCAAAATCAAATCCTTAACGATCAAATTGTTTATTATTGAATTGTTTAATTTTGCATTTAAAAAAATGACCGCTTTGATGGGAATTTTGCACATTGCAGGTAAAACATACATACACATTACCAAAACGCTTCATTAAATTTAATACACTTTAAGAAAAGTTTTGTGTTATGAGTTTGTTCTAAGACCATGGGGGCATGTTGCACGAACCATCAGCATCAGTAATTACATTGATATTTTTTGGGTTCGTAATTGCAAGTAATTAGTTTTTGTCAGATTTTCGTCAGTGTCATAATATAATCTTCGTCATGATTATCGTTATGATTTATGTCAGATTTTCGTCTTCGTCATAAAAATTTTTTTTGTTAACGAAATTATTTCGTCCCGTCAGGCTTGACAAAGTTAACACTGCCCCGTACCCTTTCTCCCCATCCTTTTCTATCATTATTATTGAGAAGTACAGTTAGTAATAAATAACCAAAGTAATAAATGATTGCTATGGTTGTTTGGAGCAGTTGTTGAGTAATGAAACTTTCAAGTTCGAATCGGAAAGTAATTAGGCTTTCTATAACACGGTGTTATCTCGCTAACAGAAAATACCATAGAGATATAAAATATAGAGTGCTTACTTATTAGAATGACGAGGACAATTAATTGAAGTGTTCAGCTGATGAACAATAAAGAAACATAAGGATCAAATCATTTAGTTATTATGTCAACATTAGCCTTTCAGTCATCAATAATATTTCTTAAAATCTTAATAAATTAATAATTAGTAATAGAATAACCTTCTAATTGTTGCAAAAGGAGTTTGGTTTTAGGTAAGTTTATCGTAGTGGATATTATTGGAATTGATGCGTTCTTATTCTTTTATTTCAATGCCTGCTTGCATTGCATTTAATTGTACTTCAAGAACACCGGCTTTTTCTAGATCCCTAGTGCACGATCTTGTTATTAAATTGTGGAAGAAATGTGAAAATAAGATTTTTTCCATAAGTATTTTCATAACTTTATAAAACAATCAAATGTTTTGTTATCTTTGTTAGTTGTTACTTAATTTGATGTTTCATATATATTATAACCATCAATATTCAGATGTCCTAAAAATCAAGCACGGCTAAAGAAATGGATATTATTAATCTGTCGTTGCCAAGATGTGAAACAACCCAAATGGTCAAGGATATATTTAAAGCACTTCAAGGACTCTGAGATCATCAAGCACAAAGTTAAGTGCACTCTTGTTAGTTGTTGATGGAGCAGTCCACCCCTTTTCGACTTTCCAATGCACTACTAAAAAAAAGTGGAGTCCCATCGACGAATCTTAAAGCGAAGAACTTATGAAGAAGACAGTACTAAAAAAATGAATTCTAATGACATGATTGAAAAAAGGCCAACTGTAAATATAGTCAGTATTAATGCATATGCGCTACTTAGTTCTATGGAATACTTGGGGCGGTGAGAAAATAGAGCAAAAAGAGACATCCTGAAATCAAGATAGCAGTTATATTTGATAGTTGCCATATTTTATTCAGTTTAAGAATCAATAATTTGAAAAATATCAATAATAGGTTGAAAGACTTAATTTTATTATTATTTAATATTTTATAGAATAAATGATACTGCATTGATTACATGTTTATTTGTCTTAGATATTCTAAAACATTTTTTATTAAGATAAGTATTTGCGAGAACAAACGAGAATATTAGGAATTTATAATAAAAAATCAATTATGAAAATGTTCTTCATAATGTAAGATAAGGCGAATTTAAACACAAATCAGAGATTCCTTTTAAGAGATCATACTTCCTAAGAGTGTTATAGGCTTCATAAGATTCAAGGCGAATTTAAACACAAATCGTGGAGATTCCTTTAAGAGATCATACTCCTTCCTAAGAGTAAAAATTGAGATTGATAAATTATTATAACAATAATAATGAACTATTTCGCATTTTCCAGATTTCATATTTATACTTACCAGTTTGATAAGAGAAAAGACGGAAATTTGAACTATGTTGAGTACCCTCATTATCCATTAGGCCCCTAAAATCACATTATTAAGTAAGAGGAAACGGCTATTTACTATATAATATTTGAATGTTTTGATCCTTTTTGTGTTTGTATTTATCAGCTGTCTGTCACTTTTATTTTTCCTCAAATACGCTTTGTGTTTTGTTGTCAGCTGTCGATTCCCTCTTCTACCTTGATACGTCAATTTATTCTTTTTCATAAAATACACAAAGTAATAAGTTATTCTATACGTCATATGTTCCGTTTCCAAAAGAACAGGAATACAATTTCTTGTTGATCCCTCGTCGTTTATGGATAGATTGGCTATTTTATTATTATTTCTATGAAGAAATTTTGGCTATCTCTTTATAGAAATAATATAATAACTACTCTTTTAATAAGATATTATTATGCAATATTATAATACACTATCGAATAAAATACTATGTAGATTTAAAAAATTTGTAATTTATTTTAAAAATGGTGAAAAAATAATATGAGAGTGATAGTGTGCGAGTATATCAAATATAAATAACGGTGGTATGATTGACTTATTTGGCTAACTACCAAATGATTTTGGGTCTTTTTAATGTTTCTTTTTGGAGGAAAGGCTGCGGGATATAAAAAAGATAATGATGTGAATTATCATCAAAACTTTGATACTAAAATAATAACCTTTTTTCAATTAAAATATATATTTAGCTTGATTGTTTGGCCATAAGCACGGATTATAAGATACAATAAATTTTTATAATACTC
This sequence comes from Lepeophtheirus salmonis, assembly GCF_016086655.4. NCBI lineage: Eukaryota > Metazoa > Arthropoda > Copepoda > Siphonostomatoida > Caligidae > Lepeophtheirus > Lepeophtheirus salmonis. The sequence goes on from NC_052132.2 coordinate 13,976,134, forward strand.
CTAATCTAATTTCTTTACTCCATTAACAAAATTTGAGCGTTAGTAGGTTGTTTATACGATTAATTTATGTATTGATTATATTGAACAAGTATTTACAATGTACATGATGATATAATAAAAGTCTGAAAAGGGATTTTCGAATAATTCCTTAAATACGGTAAAATAGAGTCATGCATTTTCAAAATAAATAGGTGAATTATATCTTATTTTTAATATATTTGTTTCAATATTACAAATGTCAAATAGAATCATCGCAAATCTTCTCAAGGGATATCAACAGTATATTTCTAATGGAATGCGTTTAACTCAGCTGGAATGGATACAAATGAATGAGGAATTTTACCAGCTTTGTAATTTTCCTAATTCCCTGTGCACTTGTGTGATTTTAATTAAGGAAAAAATAATTTCTCTTTCTTTGAAACATAATTTGATTCAAATATCTGCTAATTCTGGGTGATTCTGGGGTTACAAAAATATCTGGAGGGTGGGGGGAAGTTATGTTCTTCCTCCTCAAACTGCGCCCGTGTATATATATATATATTTATTTTCCGTTTTTGAAACTTGGTTCCAAGAGTTTTCCCTTCTCTGACGATTTTTGTATCCTGTATTACTCACACTCCATAAGAATTCACAGCCCGTAATACAGTCAATTAACTTTTCGGAGTACACGAATGAATGAGTGTCAGAGAGAGAAAAAAATGAGTCTTATCTGGATTACACAGGGGAACAATTAGAGGGTCAAAATTTTCACCAATGAAATTAACGCAAGAATATCATTTATTTTTGAGAGCAAAATCCAAAACTGATCTCAGTTTTTCTCTAGGTAATCAGGTTTCAGAAATATTTGAGATTATAGTAATTTGGATAAGGGTGTGATGAAAAAATACTACAGCACATACCAAAAATCATAATTTACGAGAAAAATAAATGCGTTATTTTAGTTTTGAGAGGTTTTATTTGTATATTGGCTGCTGATTTCAATGTGTCACTTAGTGTTGCTTATGACATGAAGTTTTTGAACTATAAGTTGATTGAAAGGTTTTATTTTGTTTTTCAATACAAAACAAAACAATCTAACTTTGTTTGAAACGTACAATACTAAAGAAAGTACAAAACATGTAGCTTTTCCGTACCATTAGCAAAGGAAATAAGGGTATTTTGTGTAACCTCCTTTTTGACACAAAAAGAAGTTCACCATTTTTAAATCTACATAGATTAACCACTGGTGATTGCGGTATTTCAATCGTTCAAGCACTATTGTGATGTTTCCATACTCCTCCTTCATGGTGACTGAGTGACCAATAAACTTCTTTTTGAGCTATCAATAAAGAGTTTCCACTCACTTGAATGATACGCAGGTAATCCCATAGCCACAAGAAGCCCTTCAATGCCACTGCAGTATATAGAGTGACTGTTGGAATCGAAGAACTACTTCAGTTCTGCATCTCTGTTACAATAAATGTGACACTTGTGCCCTGAGGATGCATGTTTCGCTCTAGCATTCTGGAAGGCAACAACTCAGCATATTTTTTAGGTAAATTCAAATCTCGAATCAGGTCTTTCAATTCATATTGACTATACAAAAAAGGTTGACCAAACAATGAACACAATGGTGTGTTATGTGCATTGTATCTTCTACTTCATCATCATCAAATGAAATATGTGCTTCCTCATGTATATATGCAAACTTGGTGAAAACAGGTACTGGTGTTCGTCCCAATGAGGAACTGGCCGTATTGCATAGATGATAACAGGGTATGTCATGTACTGCTTATTCTTTTTATTGAATCCTTTAACATTTACAAGGTAGAAATAGCAATCATCTAAGTGGTTTGTTAGTTCTCTTCAAATCATTGCCACATCAAATTTGAGCATAGCATTTTTCCTTGAGACCATGACATCAGAGTTTTGAGACAAGTTCTACATACTATGAGAGGTGCTCATTTTTTAGGTGGTACAGTAGTATCAGTGGAATCTATATTGACTTAATATATCGACTATTATTGTTGTTAGTATCTGTATGAGTAGACATT
>NC_052132.2:13978266-14118397 GCF_016086655.4 Lepeophtheirus salmonis
AATAGGAACCCTACTACCCAATAAATTGAAGGGGTGTAAATAATCTTACTTCCATATAAAGTCCCTAATCAACTAAATACTTTAATCCCTGTAGGAATAGCAATTACTATAGTCGCCGCCGTAAAATATGCTCGGGTGTCTGAGTCTAGCCCAACTGTAAACATATGATGAGCTCAAACAATAAATCCTAATACTCCAATTGCTACTATTGCATAAATTATTCCAAGTGAACCAAAAGCCTCATCTTTACAAGTTTCTTGAGTAATGATCTGAGAGATTAACCCAAATCCTGGAAGAATTAGGATATAAACTTCAGGGTGTCCGAAAAATCAAAACAAATGCTGGTATAAAATAGGATCCCCCTCCTCTAGGGTCAAAAAAAGTTGTATTTAAATTTCGATCAGTGAGAAGTATAGTAATTGCTCCCGCTAACACTAAAATCGTCAATTGTCGATAATTTGTTTCAATTATTTGAATTATCATTAGAGATTAAATAGTTTTACATCTTCATAAGAAGATCCTCTCCGATGGCGATACATCTGTGAAGTGAGTATCTTTCCATAAATGGATCTAAAGAGGAAATAAAAGTTTTACAGCAAACAAGTTAAAAAGAAGGAACTCAAATCAAGCATAATTTATAACCTTTATGTCTTTTCATTTATTATGGAGTATATATCCTTCATTTGAGGTATACTCTAAAATTTGAATATATTACGAATTCAATAACGGCCTTTTCTGTAGCTTCGTCTTCAAGGTTCCATCAATATTTGTCACATGTAGTCCGGGGTCTATTTGCCCTCTTTTCCGTCTAAAGAAACGAGCATTCCCTTTACAGACCAGTATTGAGCTGTCCCAACTTCCTATTTACCCTCATGAGTTTCGATCAATTTCTCCACCAGAGACCCCTACAAATTATTGCATGAAAGATTTAAAGATAGAGCCTTGAATTTTCGAGGCTTGTCTGAGAAACCTCCTGGTGAATTTTAGAATTGAACTACTCCAAAACATGGAGACAATTATACTAATGTTCCAGTAGGTATCATCTAACAGTGGGAAGCAAAGCCATACAGTACTTGTAGGGGTCAATTGACTAGCAGAGTTATTCCCTAAAATTACTCTTGATATGGTGTAAAAGCTCATTCCCTCACCTGAAGAACAAGTTGCAGAGCTGGCAAAGCTTACCATTCTTGGAAGACTCCCATACATTCATCTAATCATCTCAAATAATGTATTACTAAAGTAACTAAACTATAGTCAATAGTTATTTATTAATAATAGAATTAGAGTATGTATATTCTGTACTCTACTTTCTACACTTGTGACTCAAATCTAACCGGTTTTATTAATGCACCAATACATTCTAGTTTATACATAGAGCTGTTATTATTGAAATAACAGCCAAATAATACCCCTGGCGAATAAAAAAAGTAAATTCCTACCAAGACATTTTTCACCTGTTGATTTTTTCGTGCATGTTCCTCTACTGTGTTCATTCCGCTCATAAAATCCTACGCTCGCTCCTTCTCCCCCTCAATTACTAATTTTGTGCGTGCCCGCTCGTTATTTAAGACAATTAGCACGCTCCTGCTCAATTACACAAGTTTTAATCTTTTATACAATATAATCAATCTATCCTAAAATAATTGAAAATCTTTAGTAAATACTCTCTCAACGGTAGCTGAGGACAGCTGTTCATAAATCAAAAGATAACATTTGTGCTTTATAAGATCTAAGAGCAATTCTAATAAATATTCAAATAATTTTTAATAACAATAATTAAATTAATAGAATTCACATTGCCACATGCAAATCAGATAATATTAAGTGATAATGGCGGATGGTTCCCAAACAGTAAATCTTGAGGAAATTTCTAATGTGTCGTACAATTTGTGACAACTATACATTATTTGCAATAACTTATAATAATTAATCCAAATAATTGGCTTAATTAAAATAGTTGTGTGAAGAAATTTAAATTTATCTTTTGGTGTGCCTTGGGCACATAAAGTTGCTTGGGAACCATTGTCTTAGGGGATTTGTAATTACGAAGTTTCGTGCACCATCATCTAGTTAAGCCTTATAATTAGTTTGAGGTTAAGCACAGTGTTGTCAAGTTTTGAATTTATGTGTGCGTGAGATTTTGAAATCTTATGTCAATTTACTACATAAAAATATACAAAAATCGTATTTTATTTCGGAAAGTTCGTTTACAAAAAAGAAAGATTTTTCTTCCAATCTCTACACACGAAGGAGGAAACTGATGACTGAGTCTTCCTAAAGTGAACAGCTAAATTAGAGGCAAACTCGTCAACGAAGACAGGAGAGAGCCACATATATCGAATTGGAAAAAATATTCTAGCTGATCTTGAGGCATAACTTTAACTGACGTTTCTTGCAATAAGCAAAAATTTGAGCAATTGTATCACTATTCTAAAATGGCAATCGCACTCTTGCTAAGGAATTTTGAGCGGGGCTCACTAATGCTTTAACTTAACCATATTTCTTATTTGTTTAATGGGTTCTAGTACTGACAGTCCTCAGGACCGATAGTATTATGGTCCCAAAGGCCGATAGGATCGGTCTTATGATTGGACTGAACTGAAACGAATAAATCAGGACAGACACAACACTAGCCGTGATAGGTAAATCAATTTATTTATTTTGTTTTCTTGGCAAAAGAGGGTTTCTCCGGAATTATTAAATGTATTATTGAGTACATGTGCCTATGTCAACTTCATCAACTATTCAATATAAGAGTTGTAAGAATTTAATATGCATTGCACATTTTGTCCAAACAAATCAATATTAATAATGCATTAAAAATAGATTGATATAGCTTGGATTAACGACATTAATAACTAGATAAGTCGCGTGATGAGACAGGCTTTGTTACGATTCATTTGTTTTTTTGCATTGGTTTGCTTCATAAATTAATTTCCATTTGTGAGTATATATAACTAACTATTAAATCCCCTAAAAAAATTGGAATTAATCTTTTTTGGGAGGAATATATATGATATATCATTAATATTTGCCTATTTATTGTAATACATACATTCTTGTCATAAAAGAATCAAACGATGGAATTAAATTGCATTGTATACCTATGTATATGAATATATTTTATAAAGTAACGGAATGTTACCTAATGCGTAATTCGGGTACCTTTAAAGTTATAATGAAATACAATTGTATAGCTTTTTTTTTTGCAATATAATCATAACAATAATAAAATTGCAATGCTAATTAATTTTGTAGAATGTAATTCTACTCTAAATGAACTTGTTTATTTAATTAAAAGAAACTGTGCTAATCAGGTCAATATTAACTGTATAATATTAGGTATAGTAAATTAAAATCCATTATTTTTAAGTAAAATTAAAGGCTTTATTCAATATTAGTTGATCCGGGAATGTCCGGGAGTTTAGACATAAAACAAAAAATGATAATAAAAAGTACCTATATAATAATATTTGTTTAATTAACAATGAAAGTTATTACAAAACATATTAATATTTTAAAATTACAGTCCTTTTTGATCTAAGAAATATCAATATAGTCATATTGATATGATATCGGAGTTTTGCTTGCAGTATCGAGCTTGTATATAGGGTGCACTTTATATAATACTTCTTGATGTACATTATATATATATTTTTTTATCTAAGAAATAAAAATTTAGTCATATTGAGTGTATGTAGCATAGGCTCAGCCACGTAGCACTTTAGAAACTAAGAATTCCCTTGCTCGTTATTAGACATAACGTCATATTACTATTTTTTTCACAAGCTGTTATTATTATTCTTTAATTCTTGAGGAGAGAACATATATCATGTATATATTGAGTAACTACGTGCGATTGTACATATAAAAAACTATGAATAACACTGAGGATTTCTTGGTAAGTCATTTTCTATATTTTTACAGCAAATTTTGTTTGTTCAGCGGTGCTTAATAACTCCGGTTAGTGCCAGTTAATGCTGGTTAATGAGGTGAATACATTATTTGGAATTCCAAGGCGTGAGCATCCTGCAAAGAGTTGACCATGTTCGTATGAGAGTGTCATCATTTATATCTAATTTCACGAGTCAACACATGAAGATGCCCCTTTTCATTCCAAACAATGAACTTTAATTTTTGTAATACTTTGGCAATTCATAAGATTAAGACTATATTACATACAGAAGTATCTGAAGATGCAGAGATAAGTGGGAAAGATAACTCCCTTATTTTTAATTTCCGGAAACTTTTATTTAATTGCAAAAATTGATTAGAGGTATTCGTAGTGGATTAGGATATTTTTAATCCTTTTGAGCACTTTGGGATCTCAAAGTCAAGGAAATAAAGAACATTAAGACTTTTCTTGGATGAATTCATTAAGAAAACATAAATAAATATGGTTTCATTTACAATTGATAATTTGGTTCTTAATGATCCAATTCAGCAAGATTATTGATTCGTTTTTAATTTTTTCAAAGAAATAGTAAATAAGACTATACTCATAAAACTCAATTGTTTACTTACTTATATTTTGATTAATTTATTTCTTATTTATGTAATATAATTAATTATTACGGAATTTTAAAAGTTTTTGCACTTAATCTCGAAAAATTTATACTAAAAAATAAAGTCAATATTGCGGCTGAACTAAACACCTAACAACCAAATAATCTTTTCTAAATTAAAATCTAAGCTACCATGGCCTTTAACCTGGGCCTTTAGGCCTTCAAGAGCAGGTACCTAATGGTTTGTAATGCGGTACTGGGACCTCTGAGATAAACAATGATTGAAGTTTTGGAGATAGGACGTATATCTTATAACAATAATTATTATTATGGCATCTTCTTATTTTGAAAAGGATAATAATTACTTAAATTTGAAGAACATAATATAACGAGCCTTAGTAAGTTGAGTCCATAAAATTTTGCAACATAAAAATCACTTTATTAGTAAAAAAAAAAAAAATCCCATGAGCCAAATTTTCCTTTTATGTATTAAAGCGATTTATATCTACGCGTTTTCTTTGTGTTAATTGATGTACCAACTCCCTAGTCATAGTTGAATGTAGCTGATGTAATTTTATTTGAATTATATTATTTAATGCAACAAGGCACAACTTATAAATCTCTATTAGTTTTACTTTTTGAATGTCAATGAATTGCTTGCGGCTAGGATTTACTCAAGTCACTCAATACTTAGACGTTCTCTTCTAAACAATAGAAGATAAGTGCTTTATAAAGTTTTAAAAAAAATCATTTTTTTCAGGTTACCCAGCACAAAAAAAAACTCGCACGTTAAAAAATGTTTACGATATTCAACCCTAAACATATCTGCTCCTTTTTACTTTCTTTTTTTAAACTGACAGCCAGATCTTTAGCAGGACGTGCTCGTTGCTACACTTTATCTAAGTCACATGAATTATTCTTTTTATGTATGTTATTTAGTTTTAAATCATGACGTAGGGATTTGTTTTAAATAGATAGGTAGGTACCTTGTGTTTTACGAGTTTGTATATTTTAATACTCAAATGTATGTACATCCTTTTAAATGTAATCCCTTACAGAATATATGTTTTAGTGTATGATAGTACCCCCAATCCAAAGGTGTTCTTAGTAACTTTACTCCGGTCCGTTGCTTCCGTCTGTAAGTGGTGTTCGCGGAACATTACAATGTACTCCCATTTTTTTTAAATTTTTAACATGATGAGTACTCCACAGACAATCATACAAACAAAAAGACTAACTTTGCTTTAAATGTAAATTGTAGATTAGCAACAGAAGTATAATATTTCCGTATCAGGTAAGGTTTTTGCAAATCTTTTGATTAAGAATTTTAAAAGAAATCTATTTTGAACAATTGAGGTGTGGGGTTGAAAGGAAAATGCATTCATAATAGATGTTTATCATAATAAAAGATTTATGTAGTTAGTAATTTGATGCAGACGTCAAATTTTATGTACATATGTAAATTTAACTGAGATGTGTGGGATTAAACAATCCTGAGACAAAGAGATGCTAAGTTGAAAAATAAAACTTTTTTTCGGACTTAATTTTCCACTTGTGGAATAAACTCGTTGTCAATTTGAAATAAAAAAAAGAGCATTCTTAAAAAATCCGAAACAATTGAAAATTTTAATTAAAAAGCGACTAGTCATTATATTTCAAGAATATTGAGTCTGCCATCTGATAAAAAAAATAAATACATTTACAGTCTCTTAAATATTTTATATAGATTTATATATATATATTATATGATTTGAAGCTTTATACCAGTGTTGGATAATATTACTTGTTTAAGTAATAAGTTACATTTTTGCATAGTACTCCGTGGAAAAGTAATTAAGTTACATTGCTTATAACCATTAAGAGGCTTATAAGCGTTCCGTTCATTTTTTTTTTCACTTGAGCATTAAGTGTTCAGCCATAATTTCGGTTCCGTTCTACATTCCAATCTCAAGGTAGTACCATATACACTGTACGGGGAAAAAACGGGACCGTCGACTAGTCAAGAAAGCCAAGAAGTACTGCTACCTTGCCTACGCGGTTCATGACGTTCTACTGATCAAGCAGACCAATTTCCCAGCCTCTGTAATAATGCTGGGAATCGTAGCAGCAGACTGTAATGTTCTACGAACACCACCAACAGACGGAAGCAACGGACCGGAGTAAAGTCAATAAGAACACCTTTGGATTGGGGGTACAATCATACACTAAGACATATATTCTGTAAGGGATTACATTTAAAAGGATGTACATACTATGACTATTAAAATATACAAACTCGTAAAAACACAAGGTACCTACCTATCTATTTAAAATAAATCCCTACGTCACGATCTAAAAGTAAATAAAAGACAATACATAACACAGACTGGAAGAGGATATCCCATTATTGGTTTCCTAAAGGCCTGAAAATCGGTGCCATTGAGTATCAGGACGTCTTGAAGGAGGTAGTTTTGCAGTGGATGAAGACTACGAGTTCCAGCAGGACTCCTCCCCGGGGCACAAGGATAGGACCACGCAGCAATTGCTCGATTAGAATTTTCCCGATTTGGGGAAATACTATTTGTGGCCTCCCTTCTCGCCCGACATGAGTCCTCTCGACTATGGTATCTGGGATTATGTCAAAAGTAGGCCCTGTGCCGTCCCTCATCCGATGTCAACGCGCTAAAGACCTCTGCCGAGAACCAGTGGGCGGCCATGTCCGAGGGCCACGTCCTCAAGATATGCACAGTCTTCAGGCCCGCCTGTGCCGTCTCTCATCCGACGTCAACACGCTAAAGACCTCTACCGAGAAGCAGTGGGCGGCCATGTCCGAGGGCCAAGGTATGCACAGTCTTCAGGCCTATACTAGAAACCATGATGGCAGCAGAGGGCGGCCATTTTGAGAAATAACTTTGTAATTATTGTTGTTTTGAATAATATATAGCCCACTCGTTCATCACAATGTTTTTTATTGATGAAGTCGATTTTTCGAGGGAAACTATACTCCGACTTTCAAAACACACGAGAGCAGAATTTATTATTTTTAATGAGCCCTTTGCTTATATTTACGGTCAAATGATGAGCCTCGGCCACATTACTCAGAATTATTGAACTGGTCAAGTTCATATATTAGAGTTAATGTAGAGTACTAGAACTTTCATGTTCATTAAGATCCTTCAAAAACTGTCTCCTTAGCCCCCCTGTGCTACTGCCACAAACTAGGTGTCCCAAGCGTTCGTATTTGCTTTTTCAGCCATTTAAATCATATTTGAAAAAAGTAAATAGAATAAAAACTTTGATTTCTTGAATTTTTGTAAGTACTACTGGAACGAAACCCTAAAATATCATTTTTGAGTATTAAAAAAAAAGTCCATTCAGTTCATTGAACACCGTTTAATTTTGGCGTTCCGTTCATAAGTGAACTTTGAACTCTTTTATCAAAAGTCTCGAATGAAGTCAAATTTTTGTTTAATTTTTCTAACATCTCCTTAAATTTCTATTTATTGCTATTTGAGAATCATTTCATCTCTACTAATATATTTTATGTGTAGATACGCTCTATTAAAAAATTATTCATGACGACTATAAAAATTCAAAGTTATATGCATATTTTTTAATTATAAGAAACTCAAAGTAGGAGTTATTTTCATAGGAGAACTTCAAGAAATTTTTGTTTCATTTCATGCTGAAATACTAAATACCAGGGTGTCGCAAGCTTTCATATTTTGAGAAGCTTTCTGCCAAAAGTTATCAAACCCGTTATATAATTACTTATATAAACATGTTTATTAGTTGTATATTTGTACTAACAGAGGGCGCCTTCATTGGGATGCTGAATAGATGGGAATGTATACTAAGAAGGAAGGCAGGATAAAATAAAAAGAGAAAAAGAAACAGAGGGAGAAGATAAAATGGAAGAGACAGCTAAAATAGAAGAGATATCATATTTCATATGGAAAGAGAAGGGGACATAGGTTTTATTTCGATCAAAAACAGCCTCTTAATAGCCTCGGAGGCCCAAACAAATATCAGAAGAACATTGTTGTGTATCACAATACCTGGATAAATAGATGTAATTAATATCGTATACTCGTCGCCAAAGTGATGAGGGGGCCAGGATCACGGGACGCACCGTGAGGAACTTAAGAGAGGAAGAAACAAGAAGAAGGGGACGGGAGGAAAGAAAGTAATACTCTGATAAAGGCTTAAAAGTATTCTAATAATAAAATATTCTACATTAAAAGAGAATACTTAAAATAATAGATCAACATCAGATTTGCACATGCATATGCAACAAACATGTTTAATTATTTTATACTTCTACTAGCTAAATTTTAGACTTATATATTTGACTGTTTTGGGTTTGTATGTGTGATAATACCAAGAAACAGACTTATAAATTCATAAAAGTAAGATGAGATAAAAATTTGATGGTTTCGGAAGTACAAAAAGGGGCTGAAGACGCCACTGCTACATAAATCAATGATTCTGAACATTTTTATCCAAAATACCTCATTTTGGAGAATTTCATTCAGGCAATTCTCCACCCCCTAGATTTTTGAAAAGTCAATTAATAAGATGATTTTTTTTTTTTACCTTCATTATATGTATGTAATTTATATAATTTCATAAAATAAATTATTATGAAAAAATATTAGTATCTTTTTTTTTATATAGAGACACCGTTATACTCGTATATTTATCCATTCCCGGTTAAGGACCGCTGATCTAACAGGGTTTTCTTTGGTATAAATGTTTTGTTTTTTAACTTTTCTTTCATAAAAGTTCGTATTTATGCACACATATTCTTAGGCAATAAATAATAGCATCATTGGTAAATATTTAAGAACAATAATTTAAAGAGAAATCTATTATTAGATTGAATATGTATTTAAGGCCAAAAATTATATGCAATACCTCAAAGATTATCTAACAAAGATTTTTTTTGTTATTAATCCTCAATTAAATTTATTTGAGGGGGTTTGTCTAATTGATGGAACCTTGATTAACCACTCCTCATGAGTACATTTTTTTGCCGTATTCACAAGATAATCCGAGTTTATGTTCTTAATTATAACGATCATGAGTGCAGTTGCAGAAACATGAGCCGAAGATATTTACAGTAACTCCAAAAAGCCCCTGCTAACAACTTTTTTTCCATCTAGATTTAGCAGTTCTAACAGGTTGTTTTTCTATGTTCCCAGAAACTTAATAGTATGGACGAAGATTTAAGAAAAAACAATATTTAACTCCTACAAATTAACTTTTGAATCTGAAATCCTTATCTCTTCCCGTATAACTAACCCTGTAATATATAAACCCATCCTTAAAAATCATTTTACTCTTAACCAGGGGCACAGCTAGGTTTTTTAAAAGGTATTAATTATTTTACAACATAAAAGTTGTAGAGTTGGTGGAGGACATTTTGGGTTACATAAAATTATCAGAACAAAGTTCCTTTATCAGATGGAATTCAAAAAGATTTTTATTCTGAATTAATTTGGAGAATCAGAAATCAATTGCAAATGTAAGGATTTGCTACAAACATTGTTTGATAGAGGAATGAAAAAAATATATAACTAAATCAGATTAAAGTGAATGAACTCACTTTGACTAATGTAAACATATGCACAAAGATAATTACCATTTGGCCTTCTAAACATATATACAAATGATTAAATCACTCGATTATAGGTAGCGTCCAGTCCAATCTCTGGATTGGTCCTATTTGTCCTTGCTACCACACCTTAAGGCTGTTGGTACTCTTGGTGGTAGAACTGATTCAAAAAAGAAGAAATAAAGTTGACTGACGTCATCAATGATCGAAGTTTATTAGTTTTTAGGACTGAAATAAAGGACTGGACTGATATGGACCGCAGTCCTAAATATAGACCGACACAACAACTGTGATTAACAGGTAGTCCTTTTTCACAACTTCTCTCTATTTTTCGTTTTTTTCAAAACATATATTATTAAGTAGATTTCCTGTATGTAGGACTCTATGTATTGGCATGCTTCCCGTACTAAAAACAACATTAATGATACAACAATATCCTCCTTATAATTTATTTAACAAGTGTTTATATACACAGAATCTCTCATAAGCTTCTATTACTACAATAACTAAATAAATTAAAGGTTATTTTCTCCATATCTCTACTGATTTTACCGACTGGCATACATACATATTATGAACATTCAGGGTCCCTTAACAAAGTTTTTTTTTTCTTGCAGTTTATCTAACCATGTGTGAACATATGCATATCCAATTTCTCCTCATTTTGTGGGTAAAAATACTCTTATTATGTTCCATTGTAAAATGTTATGTATAAACGGACCTTATCCTTATTACCAGGCTAAAAAACTAATGTGAAAATAACGATATGATGATTCTAAATGAACCAGAAAAGAGGGTTTAAGAGTCAATTAACTACATTTCTATGTCGTGTATAAATTATAATTTTTATAAGCAAATTGTAAAATTTGCTTATAAAAATTGAGATATATAATTTTAAATGAAGATAACTTGTGATTTGAATAGCGCAATTAATGAAAATTCCTTGGATTGTCCATATACTAATTGGGTTATTTTTGACTTTTTCTATGAAAATTATTAATTGACGTCATAAATTCCATCATAATTGAGGAAAACACAATTTTTTGGGTTCAAAGTTCAAAAATTTTATTACTTAAAATGAACAGATTTACAATAAATCCTAATGAAAATTCATCAAGTGGCTTTCAGATTAAAAAAAAAAACTCATTGAATACTACTGCATATAATTGATAAACACGGATGTTTGAATTAAATCTAAGTAATATGTTAAAAATAATATATTTTTTTTGATCGATTATGTACGATAAAATTAATATAATTTTTGGGGGTAATGGGTGATTGACTTAAAGGGACATAAAAAAGGAACTTTACTTCCTAGCGTTAAATAAAACAAACATTACAGCGCTAGTATGGGGTAAATTAACATCACTAAAAATTCTTTTTTGCGATAAGAAGTTACCCAATCTCTGCATTAGAGGGATGGATTTTTGATAGACCGTAAAGTTTCATTGTTTTTTACTAGTTGGTTCTACTTTGACATTCATCAGCTCACTATTTTCTTTAATATTAATGATAAAAGGGTTTTCATTCTTATAAAACTAAGTGGCTTAGGTCATCTAAATGACCGACCGGTAACAATGCTGACGTGAGGTAAAAACGCTATATTCTTTGGAATAATATAAAATATGCACTAACTATCACTCGATTTGGACCTCAGCTTACTCTATTCGTCAATATTAAGTAATTTCAATATATCAAATATATAATATAGCCTCAATTAGTGAGTGGTAATTAAATTGACGGATTTTTTATTTACATAGAGCGCAATGAGACGTATAAATTGCATCCTGTAGAAATCTACTTATACAAGTTAAAAATTGTACATAACACCTACACATAATCTACATTTGCTTTTCAAACTGTCAAGTCAGTGTTTAGGAGGACTCCACTGAACCATTTGTCCAATAATATCGATCAATTACTTTTAATATTTTAAAGAAAAAATATATGTATTTTTACAAAAATGATTTGGATTTTTTATTTATTTATCTGAATCTAGAGCAAGGGAAAACAAAAAGTATTGATTATGTTGTAAGTTGAGTTCATATTATGTACATACATATTATAAGAATTTATACATCCCCTCCTTTTTAGAAAGCTACGAGCTTTTAGCATGTCTCATAATAATGGAATAGAAGGTACAGCTTCTATAATTACATAATTCTGAACATGAATGACTCATCAACATAATTTATAGTCCTTAAGTGTGTAGGAGAGGAATAAGATATTCATTTGTACTTATGTTTTTTATACATTTACGTTTATCTATGAAACCCCCTAACAAACAATTTAAAAACAATAGTCTTCTCTAGATTTATACCTTAAAAACATATTTGAGTCTAATAGATAGAATATATTCACTATGTCAGTCATCCCAAAAACTTATGTGCCACTCACAATTACACATAATAGATGTCATTCTAATTTTTTATGGCTCAACATACTTATTAGTACAATATTTATAAGGGACTAGGCTAACAATAATGCCTTCATCCATAATAAATATATTTATATGAGTAAGAAAGCATCGTGTACATACATATTCAACTATATTGTTTATTAACCAATTAAATTACTACAAATAAATAACTTTATCCTCTGATTGGTTATGACTAAATGTCGCTGTTCAGGATCAGTTATTATCTTTAAAATGAATTAATACAAAGCTTTCACTAGCTATCAAATGAGTTTGTTCAAGTGTATTCAGCCATTTTGTCAATGGACCGATTAAATTAATTATAATTCCCTCCCATTGGTTAGGATTTAATATAACTATTTCAGATCGGTTAATTTCTTAAAATTAAAAAAGGACACCATATTGGAAATAAGAGCTACCTACTAAACAATTTGATTAAGTATATTCAGCACATTGTTAACCTCTCATCTGAAAATGCACAGAAGAATGTCCAAAATCAGTTACTAGTTAGGCAATTCTTTCCAAACATGGAATTATTATTTAATAATTGTTGGTTAACTATTTGGAGCTTAACAAGTGCAACGTTTAATTCAACCAATAAACGCTCAGAACATTGATTGTTAGTCAGAGAACGCCTTGTCAGACATACTGCTGATGGACTAATCAATTATTTTAAATAGATTATCATTCCCTCTGATTGGATAACATTCTAAACAGTTGATCTGGATCGGTTACTATCTCGAATATGAATCTCTTTTTTAAGCAGAATTTTCATGAATAATATTATCAACATTGAAAATTTCACTACTTTCATTTAATAGATGAATTTGCAGACACAAAAGTAAGAACTGATATATTTTTCAATGTACTCGTACATTCATTTTCAAAACAAAAAAGTATCAAATAAAAATAATCTACAAAGAATGTACTGTCTCTTATTATTTTATTTTACAACGTCTTATATTTGAACATTTTAAATAAATATACTTTTTTTTTTAAATAAAATGTATACGAGATGAGGAAAAAATAAGAATTAAGAACTGTGATGTTGAATGTAATACAATAACGACGTGAAAAATAAAAGAAATAACACAATATAATCCAAAAATATTTTTGACATATTATCATCTAAATTAGATTAACATATCTAATTGAGGGTTTATCATTACATTAGATATAGATATTTTGTTTTATTTAAATATACACATAAATCTCTTTGACTAGAAGAGATGGTTACAAGTAGCAGTATTATTTTGGATAAGCAAGGACACACATGAGGTGATGATGGTCTCCTGCAAAAAATAAAATAGAGCAAAGGAGCACCAAAAATCATCCCTTTCCCAATTACAAGTAAGAAATTTACAAAAATACGTATTTCCTTTGCAAAAGAATCCCTAGCTCTTTTTTTTTTTTTTTTTTTTTTAAAGTAAAACAAGCTCAATTAATATGTCTATTACAACTCCCTCAAAAAAAAAAAAAAAAAAACACCAACAAATTAAAGCTATGACCATACAAAGACACTTAACCAACTACCCACCTCATGATAATCCAAGCTTAGCATAAAAACATTTACAAAAATAATGATTAGGATAACTTTTTTGTTTTTTGCTTACAGAGTGGTTAAGGCCTCATCGTATTCACAGGTTTAAACCTCTCTCTCCTAGGATACTTAAAGAGGTAATCATAACGAATAAAACCATATGAGAAAAACTATTCTTCATTTCTAAAGTGTGTACATTTAAGCAGAGGAGAATGGGGAGGAGGGGGCTAGATTTTGTGTATTTAATCTGCTTTACAAAATCAATAAGTGTCATTAGCATATGCAAAGTTTCTCATAACCGCCCTTTAAGAGAATACTGGACATATCTCAATGAATTAATAACATAAAACGCTTGTTTCTTTGTTAGGACACAAGGAAAATACACATTATGGGATTTGCTAAAAAAAAAAAAAAAAATAATAATAATAATAGAAAAGCTACATCTACACAATATTTTTGAGGGTGAGGGAATCAGCAGCAGTATCAGCTTAGAACATCTTAAAAAATAATTATGAGAACTGATAAATAATATTATAACCCAAGAACAAAGGAGGTGGTAAACTACTATGTAAGTAGAATAATACAATCAAAATTAAGACGAGACATTTTCTTTGGAAAATAATAGAAGAGTTATTATGGCACAATCTAACTAATTGAATGTCTGTACGGATTATCCCTCTGCGTCTTCTTTTGATTCAAATCCTTTTTCCTTGCACGTAATAGTAGTAGTAGGGTTCATGTATTAATTGTTCGGATACGGGAACCGAGAGGCTGTCACAACTACAACTTTTATTTTATATACGCGTTAATTATAAGTAATCTCTGTTCCATAATTATCTATGTCCAATACATCTAAATATTTATTTGTTAAGGTATATTTCATATAATTCCTTTATTTCCGGCGGAGTCTTCGACTTCCCTTCCATGGTGTGTCATTAGCTGGTACTTCAGGTGGAGGATACGTTGGAGCTGGTACTGCAAAAATAAGAATAAGGGGATATGAGTACACACTTAAATAAGAATGATTAATTAAAGCACAAAGGAACACATCAAATAAGAAGAAGACAAAAAGAATATGATGAATGCATGCGAAAAGCCTGACATGTAATTAAATCATTATATGTGGATTAGTATGAGTTGTTAGTTAATAGCGTATTAATATAAATATCTGAGTTGTTATTATTGAAAAGATTTTTAATAGGGTATGAGCGTTGTACAGTTAAGCTTTTTTTTATTACACTCAGGATCTCTGCGTCATTATCTTGCGGCTGTTTGGTTAGTTTGATCCAAGACTATTAAAGTTGACCACTCGATCAATTTCCCTCCAAATTATGTTGGTTATAATAATACTTTTTTGAGTTCCATGGATATTACTTTATACTGAACAACGGAGCCTCCATTACTTCATTCTTTTATTTAATTTAACAAGATAAATTCCGCATAGGAAAGAAAAAATTGTATACTTCACAAGGAAAAATGATTAAGTAGCGACATCTGTGGTATTTCAAAAGCCAAACCTTCCGGGAGGAAAAGTTGTCACAATTCCAAGGAAATTTCCTAGAGCTAACAGGCACGTTTCGCCACTTTGGCACGCTCCAAAGCTATAAAATAAAGTAGCGATACGCGCTTATTAGTTTGAGGATATTCTTTGTCATCTTTGTACTTTTCCACTGTAAGATGTCCTTTTTATGATACCACGGATATATCTTCCCTTTGCATTAATTAACTTGTTAATTGTTGCAAAAAGGGTTCAATTCCTGAATGTTGCAAATTTAGTTATAGAGTAATATATCCTAACGGGGAAAAAGTTACCGCGTAGCCAACTATATTGGAAAAATATTGGTCCCGTGGTCCATGTTTCGCTTCTGCAGTTTTGTCTTGCCCATGCCCCATTTTGTTATTATAAGCTTTTAAAAAAATATGCACGCATGTAGCTTAATTAGAAGCTTCTTACCTCTATACTTTGATGTACGTATATATGTAAATAAAGCCTAAAGAACAACTCAGAAAAAGCGCCATCACCAGTATATAAATTGAAAAATAAAGCCAATTCCCAAGCTATTAGTTATATATTGAGTAAAAGTAATAATTACGTATGGATTTTGGAAGATGAAAGGTGCCTAAATCACATTTGATTCTTTTTATTCATAGATAGGGTAATTTTATAAATAATGATTATATATATATTAAATAGATCTATATATTCATATTTCTAAAACAATGGTTTTAACAGCAAGAGTGAGAGAGAGAAAAAAAAAACTAAAGAGTGATGGACGGGATATTTGTTTGTTTTTAAATAGACAAAATGTACATCCACATTATAATGAAAATAATGAACACATTTAATAAACAACTGAACTATCGAACTCATCGTCTGAAAATAAAAAAAGAGAATAGGACGTATAATATAAATCAAAATCAATTCTGAAATAAATAAGTTTAATAATATTTAATTCGTAAAAATCAAATTCAACTGAAAAAGGTTACACATGCTCCTACGAAATGATTCAACATGCAAAAAAAAAAAAAAAAATCCTATATGCAATATAAATAGCATATCAGGGCTCTCAAGTTAGAAATTAATTGGGTGTTCAACCGGAATCTCAAGTTTTTAAATCTTAAGATCTTAAGTTCCGACAAATAAAGGATAATACATATAATTAAAATTATTAATTGACGGAATTCTGAGATATTTTGACCCCTTTAAGACAATGGGCTTAGGGAACTCCCGTTCGAAATATTGTGATACTAAATTAGACATTTATAGTTTCATGATCGATTATATAAATGCGTGAGAAATACCATGTGTGGTGTGAGATTGTCACATTGGGTGGAATTATGTGAGACTGATTTTAGAGCCCTGATCTGATAATAAGGTGCCTATGAAAAGATCTTACTGCTAGCTAAAGATCCACGCGATCTTCCAACACTGGGATTGCGAGTAAAAAAGGAGGATAGACGATCGATACTCCTTCCAAGTTTTGGAGTTGGAGCAGGAGTTGCGTCGATAAAAGGTATGGAGAGTTCATCGTACAATGGCGTTTTCTTATTATACGATCCGTTTCCGTTGTGAAGGGGTAATATTTCGTCTTCAGGGATTTTATCGAGTGCCTTCTTCTTCTTGGGCTTTTTCCTAAATAAGAGCATATACGATGTCATTACTATGAACAAGAATATTGCAAATGTCGATCCTTACCTCCGCATACAACAACAAATGAGAATTGTGATAAGAATGAGTAATAAAACAATGGCTACGGATAATGCGATAATAAGTATGAGTATTAAGGGCCATTCGTCTTCTTCGTAAATAACCCCACACGCCAAAGGGGTAAGTAGTAACTCCTCAGTTTCAAAAGTATCTTCTTCTGAATAGATAACTAACGCTTTACCCAAAACACTATCCGGCCCAAAAAGTGTCGTCTCTATGGGCAATGTAATATTTATCTCTCCCAATCCATTTTCATCTACTTCAACGTTCCCCAAATCTCCAGCATGCCGATCCTCTGAGGAGTGACTTCCATGGGTAGTCTAAAATGAATGAAAGATACATGAAGAAACCCTTTTTGTTGAACAGAAGGATTTGTTATAACTTACTTCCAATGGATTGAAATGCGGTCCAACATTGCTACAATTATCACTGTTTTCAGCATGGATAGCAAGTCCATGCAGTCCTGGCTCTAATCCACTTATAGTACCATAGATATTTAATTGGGATTCGGAATCATCTTGATGAAATGTTAAATCCACTATAATTTCATTCACATCGATCAAGACCTTAGCGTCTACAAAAAAGAAAAGAAGAACATAATGAAAATATGTAATATAACTATATAAGTCAGTAAATATAGAATATTTTGCCATAAACTAAGTAATACATTTCATCAAATACGTTCTCTTCAAGGTAAGTCAATGTTTAAGGACGACAATGAATGGACTTTAACCCTAAAGTATTTGACATTCCAAAAAATTAAAAAATATGTAAAATATTTTATAAATGTTAAATTATAGCAAGACATTTGAGTAGGTAAACTTATTGAGGGTAATATGTACATACATGTGTACTCCATATAAATTATTCATGCATATTAAGCAGCTACTGCTTAAAAGGAAAAAGTTAAAATATATATTTCCATACATTTGACACAATACTCATTACGTTCTTCTTAGGTAAGAGAAATAACCTTGATATTCTTCTACGTTACTTAGAGATGCTGTTACAATTAGGAGAATTAAAGCAAGTACATCACAAAATTGCTAATGAATGACATCACCATTTCTCAAGGTAGATTTGTGTACTAGGAAAGTAAACAAGAAACAACAACAACGAGAATAAAATGCTAATTACTAATTACAGTATCAAAAAGAGTCTTAATCATCTTAATATCTTGAATAAAATCAAGAAATTTCCCAATTTATTTTTACTACATAAAAAGATTAAGATCCAATATTTCATTTACATATTTCAGTCAGCTATATATTTTTGTGATATCCATGATACGTCGTTACTCTATTGTATCAAGCAACCTTTTATGCAAAAAGAAACAAGGGGGGAGAAAAAAGAATCCCAAAACCACTTGGTAATGAGCCAATTCTACGGAATTATTATTCACTTAATAAGTATTCACACCCTAATAAGAGTTAATTCCAATTCAACCAATCAACGTTCAGAGCACTGATTAAGGGAAAAGAAACAGATACATCGACAGCTAATATCAAAATATACTGTATATTTTTGTATCAGTGGGGTAACGCTGTGAATAGTGTAAATATTTAATTTTTCACTGATATGTCTTTCAGATATGTACAATCTATATTATGTGGCGAGTTAACCAAAAAAATCTAAACACTCGTCAATCAGAAAAGTCTAATCTATTTCTTTGCATCCTATATACATACATCCCAATATTTCAATCAGTTATGGTCTTATTATTCAAATTTTTGGAATCTGTGGAGATTTTAAGAATTTTAATTAAAGTTTAAAAACTTTCATTTGATTTATGAGAGATTAATTGGCTCCCTTATGGCATCTTTCAATTTCTAATTCTTTCAAAGTGACAATTGATTTTTACTACTTCCAGTGCAATTTTAGACGTCTTTAAAAGGATTAATCTGAATAATTCTTTTATAAAAAATAATGTAATCCAGATTTTTGATAAAAATAATTCCAGTTTGGTTTTGTGTTCACGGGTCACATATTATTTTTCTTCAATAGTAACTGGTAATTTTTGTAACCTTTATGTGCAATTTGTGATACCAGGCGTGTATCCTTTTCTAATAGCGATACCGTGTTTATCTCTACAAAAAATCAATCCCTATATAAAAATGTTAGTCATTTTCGAGAAAAATCATCCTAACTTGTTTTTGTGTTGATGGGACGAGCCATATATACAGTTCTAATTTTTCTTCTCTAATATTTAACTGTGAGCAATAGTGTTCGATCGGTAACGCCTTGTCCTAGGACTGATGTCCTTATTTGTCTTATATGGTAACTGCAACAGTTGAAATGACGTAGTTACTAATTTAAGTATTATACGTTCATTCTATCATTCATTCTTTTCTTCGATCCTAGCTAGGAGTGAAATGGTAAAAAGACCGGACCGAATATACAAAAGACTGAAAGGGGAAGGGGAAAAAAAAGACTGGATAGGAAGGCAGTCCTAGGATTGATACAACACTAGAGACCATCATGCACTTTCATTAAAAACTAACAGTATATATATTGTACATATAATATGTAGATGTTAAAAACAAAGTGAATGTCAATCTGAAGTTCTTTTTTTCAGATTTCAATTATAATTTTTCATTATTTTATTTGCAAAAAGATGACAAATGCACTTTTACTAAATGACTTATATACATCATAATGCAACTTATTTCAAGCCGAATTCTAATGAAACAAGTTTTAATCCTTGAATATTCATATGTACGAATATAATATCCATTGAAGATGTTTCAGTAAATGATAAAAGCGCTTATAGCGCCTATAAAACCAAAAAGGCACTCCTTAATTTTCCAGATTGGAAAACATTTCCTTTTAACACTGAAGATAAAAAATTCCGTAATCACAGTTTTGTCAGGTTGATAGGAGTGATTATGGATAACTCACCATTAGTTTAGGATAGGACTGATTTCCTAATCTGTCTCCTCCCTTTCAGTCTTTTTTAACATGCAACACGTCGTAACCTTTATTACAACACGCAGCCTTTCATCCAAAACGAACCCCCGAAGTCTGTAAATTGGTTGTTATTTAGCCACCTCTTCCCTATGAAATATTGTTCAATAATTAATTGTTGGAAATTATTCAAGCTTACAAGAAGCTAATTATAATTAATTAAATCAATCAACATTCAGAACACCGATTTAAAAAAAAAACATAAACAAAAACAGAAACCTCGACAGCTTACAACAAAAATACGCTGTATATTTTTGTGTTAGCGAGATACTGCCGTGTCAACGATCCTCAGTCTTACTCTATCTTTTTATTTTCTTCACTCCAACCTAGGATTGAAGGATATAAAAACGAAACAAATAATTAGTTATAGCTAGAACGTAAATAATAAGTTTTAGCCACACACCTTCTATTTTAAACTCCACGTATCTTGTCTCTTTGAAACAGGTCATAATGAAACTTATAGTACTGAAATGGCGTAGTTACTAAGTACGTCATTTCAGCTGAGACCGATCCAACACTAATCACTATGAATAGCACCTATTTATAATTCTACTAAAAAACATAATAGAGACCCAGTTTCAATGACGTCATAATGAATCAATCTTTATAATAATAAATACTTCAATTAGTCCAAAATTTAGAATAATGGAAAACTACATTCGTGCATGAAAGATAGTTTTAAGTTTTGCAAAACTAATTCAATTGACAAACTGAGGTACTGTACTGTAATATAAATGGATTTTAATTCCCATAGTAAGGACCAATTCAACCCCAGCATTCAGTATTTGTTGTTGTTGTTGTTGTGTGATTTGAAATTGTTAAACATTTTGTATTCTTGAAGTAAAAATAATGCAAAGTTGCAATTTGTTGCAATTTGATCTGAAAATGAGTCACGAACAGGAAATGTACAAAAATATTACATCATTGTTTTGAAATAATTGAAGTTGGACACTGAGATTCGTAACAATGACATAATAACTCAGTAAGTATGTATTTTTAGCTCCCCTAATTGAGAACTTATCACAAGCTTGAAAGTGTAGTAAGAAGGGATTAGGTAGCGATTGTAATCACCTTGACAAGTTTAAAAACCAGCCAGCTTGTCATTTAATGTCCCTCAATTACGCAAGGAAAGGATCGTAATCATAGCTGTGAATATACATATTTATTAGTTTTGAGACACGTTCCGAATTTTATAAGGACAGATCTGGATCGATATTTCAGTCCAGATCACAGTATCAAACCGCAGAATTATGTTTCTTATTAAATAAAAAAGGACAAATCTTTCTATTTTCTTAAAAAAAATAAAATACTGGGAAATTTTTTTCTAGAGCGAACCCCAAAACTAATATCTATATATGTAGTGTAGAAGATTTAATTTGTACAAGTTGTATCTTATCCTAGCATATTGTACAAATTGCAATTTATTAATCTTTAAATAATATATTATCAGAATTCCAAATATTCTAATTATCGAATCTTGATTAACATTTCATTCGGATATATCAAAATTACTTTGTTATGTAATTAGGATTAATATAACTGTGGGCATGATTTTAACATTTATAATGTTCCACAGAAAACTAATATGACGCCATTAATAATATTGACTATCCAAATAATAATTAATTATTGCATTATCCACATCACAAATCTACTCTAAACTTGTAGACCACATATATATTTTATTTAAATAATCTTACTTTTAGGGCCTTCCTCCTCTGTTTCTGGATCAACGCCCTCTGGTGATTCCGTACTGGGATCCTCAGTACAGGATGCAACATCACATTTTCCCCACATATTATCAATGAGGATACCATGTTCATCCACATGAGTGGCACACCAAAAAAAGTCCGCATCTTCCTCAGTACACTCGTTATGTTCAACTCCATTATAAATAAAAGGAAAGACACATGATAAAGGTTCATTTTTACAATCTACGGCCTGGCCCATTGTTTCCCCTCCAAAATCTAAGGGAGATCCTACAGAGATAAATATAAATTATTATATGGGAAGTAGTATAAAAAAGGTCAAATCCTCAAATTCTCACCATCCTCCTCATCCAAACAACCCTCATTACAGATACCCCAACTCCATCGATCTTCACCATGACTAGACACGCAAACAAATTTCCCTTCTGTGGCGTTGTGCTCTGTACAGTAGCTGAATTTTTTGCCTTCATATGTGAAAGGGAAGTCACACGGCTGGGATTCAATTTGACATTCTCCTCTGACCCATGATATGTATCCTATAAAAAAAGATAAGTTCATCAGTGTATGAAAAATTAATAATTTGTATTAGGGGCATATTCAGGCTGTAGCCCCCCCCCCCCCATTAAGGAATTTTTGTTTTTTAATAGAAAATTTAATATTTTCAATTTTTGTGAACACCTGTGGATTTTAGAAATTTAATTTTTGAATTTTTTTTCCAAAAAATTTCATTTTTCGTGAACAGCTATGGATTTCTGAAAAAAATTCAATTTTTGTTTGAAAAAGTTCCAACTACCAAGCCCCCAAAATATACCAGTGTTAACATAAAACCAATCTTGAACAAAAAAAAAGTATAATATCCAAATTCATTTTTTTTAACATAATATATATATATACAGCCAAATTTCATATTTCCGTTGATTGTATCAATTGTATTCAAATTTATAGAATGAATGAAGATATCCAAGAATTTTAAATATAGTATAAAGCCTGTATTTGATTTGTGAGACTTAATTTGGCTCCCACATGGCCATTTCCAAATAAAATCGATCATTTTCTAATTATATTATTGTGAAGTAATTCAATTTGTGACGCCTCCAAAGGAGGAATCAGAATAATCCTTGTTCATAGAGATGAACGATACATTTTGGTTGAAAAGTGTATCAATGTAATTCAGATTTAATTTTGGATAAAAATCCTTCTTAGGTTACTTTTGTGTTAAGGGCCAACATGGATGAGATGAGGTGAATTATACAGGTGACTTAATTATGGCTTGATAGTTAATTTGTATTACTATTTTTGTCAAGCTGCGTACGTGATTATTATACTTAAAACTTATAGCTATTACATATATTTAAATGTATGTATATAGTATATATATGTATGTTCTCAAATCTAAAAGTAGCATTCATAAAATAAGCAAAAAGGGCTCCTCCCCTCTTTCATTTTGCTTATTTTATATTTGTCATTACTTTAATGTATATGAAAAAACAGCAACTACCATACATAAAACCATCATCAGAGCCTATGTACGAAAAATAAAATAAAAGGCTTATATCAGTAATATCATATTAGTGTTGGGCTTCGGTCTGAAAATCCAAACCGATTTGAGATGTTTTTTAATGAATCGAACAATAACGCATTGTCAGGCCACGTTTTAATTTTGATGACGTCCATTTTCTGGACCTAAAAAACTAGTTTTGATAACAATGCAGGGGCGTTTGCAGGGTTTTTGGTTTTTTTAGGGGGAGGGGATCTTGACTTTTGAAAATTTGTGGATATTCATAATAAATTTCAAAATTAATTCTTTAGAAAAACAAAATTCTAAATTGAAAAAATTAAATTTCAAAAATCTACAACTGTTCACATAAAATTACATTTTTTTGAAAAAAAAAATTCAATTTTTATTAAATATAAAAAAAATTCAAAGATATTGACAAGAAATCTAAATCCACAATGTTCACAAAAAAATTAAAAAAATCCACAGCTATTTCAAAAAATCAAATTTTTGGAAAAAAAATTTAGATATTTAGTGGAATTTATTTTTGTGGGGCTAAAGTTCGTACAGGCCACCCTATGCAATGAAAACCTTTTTTCAATTAATATTAAGTGAAATGGTCAACTATTGGATGCCAAAATGGGGCCAACAAATAGAAGGATTTTAACCTTACTGTCAATCAAAATTCAATTCCCTTTTTGTACTGTATATATGATCCTAAAATGTATAAAAATATGTTATTACATCCTGTAATGTCTTTTTTCCGTGTTGTAGATACAAATTAACTATTATAATTGAAAAAATAAGATATTTTTCTTTTTTCCTACTTTCCACGTCCATAATCGATCAAAAGAACAAATCTACTACTAACCCTTTTTAGGGAGTTTAAGTCGATAATACTTTGATTATATTCAAATATGACTGCTTATAATGGTCATTAATTGGTATTCAATGCTAGTCTTACAACGATTTGATCGAGTTTAACGAGTCATATTTATTCAGTAAACATATCATCGTTAAGTCCCCAAAATGGCGTCTCCTTCAATTATTTAGCAATTTATGACGTTTGTGGAAATGCTCTATTGTGTTCTTTATAGAAATTCGTCTGAATCAATTTAATTTGAAGTTCAGTCTGCAGCGATTCTATGACGTCAGTATTGTTTTTGTTTTTTTTTAAATAATGAAAATCGGCCTATTGATTGATAACAAAATTTTCAAAATCTTTTCAAAAAGTGGAGCAATTTTTTCGTTCTTCCGTCTGAACATAAATATCGGGGTCTAGAATAAATAACTTTATACCAAACCCGAAAAAAAAAAAATTCGGTCTGTGACCGAGTCTCAACACTAATACAAATGTATGTATGTCGATTCAAAGCACGCGTACTTTCAAATTATTTAACATAGGTAAGGTATGGAGATTCATTCTATTTTAAGGGAATCTCTTGCTGAGGTTTACCCATAAAAAGCTTTTTTTGATGTTTATGTAAAGTGTTTTCACAGAGGTCATATATTGCATCATAATTGAAGAAGACGACATCTTAGGGGCTCATAGTTGATAGTTTTATTTATAAAAAGTATACGAATTTCATATAAATATTGATTAAACTCCATTGAATACTATTTTATGTCAATGATAAACCGTGATATTTGAAATAAATCAAAGTAATGTTATGTGATAAATCATTTTCATGTAATGTCGGACATTTTGGAGGCCTAAGCACTTTGTAACAATAAAAACTCAATTTTCACTTATATTTATGAAAATATTAAATGTCAGAAACTAAAATGTATTAAAATATGTGGGACTCATGAAGAAACTAAGTATGTATTCATCAAGAATAAATTTATCTTCTGAAGGCTCGAAATAAGTCATCAAAAACTTGATAAATATTTGAAGTGGGAGATGCCAATAATGGAATGTATTTATCTACTGGATGTGAAGAGTAAAGGTTTGGACATCGCTGCTGATGCTGCAATGTCCCCAACTCTTACTAATCAAATTGAACTATTTTTTTCTGAGAATGTCTGACTTTAATTTACGTATATTTGAGAGTTAAAATTTTGCTAGAGAATACCATCGAATGTAAACTAGATAAACATTATATTCGTGTTTTATTAAGTATTTAAAGGTATTTCCTTTAGGATTATGTTATGGTGTATTTTTGTAAAGAATTTTTAATACCATAACTAATTTTTTATATAATTGTGTTTTAATGTATTTATTGATTAGTTTAATGTAATTAAATTAATGCTTCAAATAAAAGCCAAGAAAAAAATGTTATTAGATTATTAAACAATCTTATTTACCTATTGTAGATAAAAATCAACTATTACAATGGATTGAAAATACATTTTTCTCTAATTATACTACTTCTCTATACCCTAAAAAATATTTGTTTAAATCGAGGCATTTAATTATATATTATGCAGTTGGTAAGTATTGCCTACCAATTAATTTTGGGCATTTTCCTCTGTTTCTTTTTTATGTAGAGGTTACGAGATACAGTAAAGGTAACAACATGATAGAGTAGGAGGTGCTGGCATTGATAGGAGCATGACCAATCCCTTTTTTTTGGATAGAGTGTAGGCGAATTAAATGAGTCAAAATGCATTATTAGACTAATGTTGAACTATATAGCAAGTACTAGGGTTTTTTTACACCTACGAGAAATTCCCAGGAAATCATAGATTTAATGATTTCATAATACAAGGAGCACGCATATCCCCCCTTCCCCCCTTCTTCTGACCATATTAAGGCTATTTTTCTAAAATATGTTACTATCAAATTGTTGGGAAAAAAATAAAATAATAATATAAAAAAGCCTCAAAGAAAAATCCTAGTAAATCGTGAACAAAGTACCCAAAGATACAGGAAGAAAAAAATAAACTCCTTTTCTAAAGAAAAATAATTATATGAAATTCCTTTTCTTAAAAAGTTTTTTTTTTTTTTTTTTTTTTTGAGGGACGATTCAAGAGTGAATTAGTTAGGTACTACAAAAATTATAACGGCCTCACATCGGTCTAGAAACCCAAAACTAATATATATTGAATATCATAAATAAGAACGACGATATACCAAACATATACCTATGTAGAAATAGAATTAATTAAGTATACCTATAAATATTTACGTAACCCCTACACGATACATAACACAAACCACCCATAATTGCCGTCATCCATCATAAACCACATTTACTTTTTAAAAAAAGGAAAACTTTTATTTTCTCATTAAAATATAGGAATGATTGCAAAGTATAATTACGTATGCAATGAAGGCAAAGAAACTCAAGGAATGAGACTGCTTATCACATTGAGTTTCATATCACTATATACTTGAAGCTAGTTTAATATTTATAATTTACAAATGCATCTTCTCCTAGTTACGTATGTAGTTAGTTCAAGAAAAACATTGCCTTGAAAACAACTGATGTAAATCAACATACTCAAATATACGTGATGCACAGCTAACAGCAGATTTTGTAATCATAGTTCTCACAAATATGTATACAGAGTACTACCGGGAATTAAGAGTACCATTTCAAAAATGAATCGAACGACGTAGCTTAATAGACAACATTCGCGAGAGATATTATTCTCTTGAACTCCAATGTTCTATGGTCTGCGCCCCAGTCATTCCTTGAGAAGGAAATAGATTATATATGTATATGGACTTACTATAATGTTTACTTATACTTAATCACCGAATTTTATCTGACCAATTAAAGGAACATTTATAAATAAATAAAACACACACACACACAGATTATGGGCTGTATTGGACTATGTTTAAGTACTCTTTATAACAGACTCAATGCCCCTGACTTTCAGTTGGTACGCACAACATCATTCGGGAAATATTATGCTCACCCAATCGCCATGAGGGAGTCCTTGCTGAGTCGTGAACCTACATTGGCCTCCCCCTTGACTATACCCTACAAATAAAAAGTCCAGAATGTTAAGATTAGATGAAGATCCCAAAAGTGGACAAAATGGTGCTCAGCCGGCTCAGGGCCGGCGCTAGGATTTTTCTTTGGTTAATATTATATTCCTAATTTTTGGACTGACACTTCGTTTAATATGTGATTTTTTTACATTATAAAATATAGGCTTTTATACTTTCCCCAAAAATAAACAAAAAAACCTTTCATAATAAATAATTTGGTTCCTTTTTAATCGAATTAGATTTGATTTTATCTATATGAATGACCTTGTTTAAATTAAAGTCCCTTTTCCTAGACAATGTCGATATTTAATAGAATGCAGTTTTTTAAAGTGCTTTTTTTTTTTAAATAGAAGAAGGTATTATTGATTTTTTCATAAGACCAAAAGTCACTTCGTAAATAATGATCAAATTACGACTGACATCCCATTTTTTCTTATTCTAATACTCATTGGGACTGTTCCCCACATCTATGCTACCGATTCTGCTTGTATTCCATTTGCAGTGAGTGCTATTGTAATATTTCTCACTTGGCTAACGAAATCTTTACACCCAAATTTAATTTCGATTAAAGTTCATGGCCCACCCTGTATAGCTGCTATACCATGACGTCATCTCAAACTAGTAGCACCCTTTGTTGAAAGAAAGACATACCCCGCATGTTGTTTTATGGATTAGTTGTTGTGTTTCCTGAAGTTTAAACATTTATGTACATTGTAAATTGTAGTAGGGCAAGCAAGCACTTCTATTTCCTTCCTCATAGAAAATATGAAATTAGACATAATATACATAATATGTATGTACCAACATACCTGGTTCTTGGTTGCTTTCCTTGAAGGAGGAAGTAAGGAGGGGAGAGGGGCAAACATAGAATTATACGCTATGAGTCACTATTACCACAATATATTTTCATCCGAACTTAATTGGATACCTAAATATGTATGCCAGTGTGGGTATGCAGATCGTACCGGGGAAATTAGAGCTCCATAAAGCCATTATTACTTATTAAAATTTATTTATCAGCTTTTATAAGCTCTATTATTGGTGGTAATATGTCGACAAAAACGATGGTTGAGGCAAAAAGGCAACAGATGACCGATCTTCTCCGCACACATCACACTGTAAAGGAGGTGGCGGACCTTTGAATTGCTCTGATGAGCTTGTTTGTAAGGTAAGGATGCTTATTAACAGTGGAGAGAGCTTCTCCAGGAAGTGGAAAATACAAGGAGATTGTCATTGAAGACTTCTTAACTGGTGTGGCTAAGGTTGGGGGCCAAGTAGGACCAGGAGGTAATGAAGCCCTGATTGGATGTCAAATACCTAAAGGGGATTACTTTTGGCAACAAGACTCAACACCTGGCCATAAGGATTGGCGCTAGGAAAACGAACGTACCAACATGTTTACTTCAACGCCGATCAATATTAAGAGTTAGTACATAAATCCTTAATATATAAACTGTCGGTATGTAAAAATGAAAGAAACCGACAATTAACATGATAATCCTGATAATGGGAAGAATGTTTGGGAAGGAAGAGCAGCTTAGCTGTCATGACGTTTTATTAGATTAGCTGCGAGCAGCCATGAAAGGAAGAAACTCAGCACACTCCATCACATGAAGACTCGAACTAGTGATAACTTTATAGTTGGATATTTTGTCTTCAAAGATGAACAAATATTGAGGACAGCTTTGGAAAATATAGAAAAACTGTTTAGATCACCAACTAAAAAAAATGTCGCACGCGTTTATGTCATATTTTATACAACTATTTACATGTCCCTATACAATTGATTCCATTATAACGACAAAATAAACTGCATGATGTAATAATGATTCAATTAGACACACACACACACGTCACTCAAGTCTCAAAAGATATCATCTTTGCGTGGATATATGAGTACCCATGTACATATGTATGTACTTGAATTTCATGTATTGTGCAAAATAATAATTGTTTATGATGACTTTATCAAATTATTTGCATACAATGCTTTAAAAAAAAAAAAAAAAACTAGATTATTGTTGTTGTATATGAGTTTAAAAGATAGGAAGACAATATTTCGTTTATGCGAGTCAAGATATTCTGTCACATTAATAGGCGTATTTTCCAATTGAATCATTGCCCCTCTAATAAAGTGATGAATGATGTATCTATGTATACAATGGAATTAAAGGCCTAACTTACAAGGCAACAAATTAAATTTTGTCGAACAAAATTTGAAAAATGATGTTTTTAAAATAATTTTAACTATTAAATTTTTGCAAAGAAAAAAAAAAAATCCGTAGCTTTTTATCGAAAATTATTTATATATATATACTACCAGTTGGTAGTTTTTAAGTATGTAGGGAGGCCTAGGGAGTCGGTACCGGAGAAGACTGATGACTTAACATAGGGATATTAATGATTTATAGTGTTTATGAATTAGAAATGACGTCATCATAACATAAGTCTTAAATAGTGAGTAGGACTGGAATCCCGATCCGTGGATATTGTTCAAGCCTAAGAAAGTAGAAATAAATGACGCCATTACTCTTCCCTACGATCGTCAATAATTACCAATACCCGCCTCACATCAATTTTATTATCCCTATTTCTCTTCTCGCAGCTCAGATCTACGTAAATAATGAGTAAGTTTATTTGGGCCCCTCGCACCCTTCTCCAGAAGCACTTACACCCAACTACTTTAAGTTAATTTCTGGATAGAAACCGTATTATATCATATTTAAAGTAGGAATAAAAAGTCCAGTAATTAATTTTACAGGGGATTAATTTACTGGGAATGAAATCACTTAGCTAACTTTATTTTTATGTTAAGATTTGTACAAGTTAGAATTTGTATTTCTTATTGCACTAACATTTCTCATTCTAATTACCAGAGGCGGGCACTTGGATTTAAGTCATTATTATAAAGACTTGTGACTCTGCACAATCAAAGCCACACAACTCGACATGGACTCCACAGTTAGTTTATAACTAACTAAAGAAGAGCTTTAACACTATATTCTAATTATGAGCTTGAAAAATAAATCTAAGGGCTTGAACTGGACTAGTTATGAATATGTAATGACTTTTTCTCCCCTGTACTAATTACTAGCCATTAGTGGACCCTATGATTTAATTTAGGTTCTTTTTAAATTACGCATATTTACGATAAATATGACTCTTGGACATTTGAACTTTATCATGCACCCCCCACAGAATATGTACTCATCAATTAGTAATTACAATTTCATAAGTCAAGAATAAATCATTCACATTTCATAATTAAATTATTCTCATTCCAAGTAGGCTCTAATTTCTTCTTTTAAAATTATTCATCTCATTTTTGGTTGCAACTCGACATACATAAAATGTATGCTAATTCATTATGTATGTAAACAAAAAAAAAATAACGTAAGAGGGGCCCCTCCTTTACCCAATCATGGCTCTGAGTTAGTCCTAACTCAATGGAAAGGAGTCCTTTGATGAATAAATTAATCATTGGGAGTAGTGACCTAGTTAAAGTCACAAAGAGAGGGATTAATTAAATCTGACGTGAATAAATTTCATTTAATTATAATTTTGATATTCCACAAACATATTATTTAGTTGAATGGTTCATTAAATGTTGTAGTTTGTGTATGTGGTTGAAGTATTTCAGTTAGAGCTAAAACACACACATACAAAGAATGAAAGCAAATGGAGAGAACAATAAAAAGTAGAAATTTTAAGTCAAACTTTTACGGAAGTCCATCTAAACAATAATAAAATGAAGATTATTTTGTTGTATTTAGGAATGTATACAAGATTAATCAGTTAGAGGTCATGGGTTCCAGCTTTTTAATCAGCAGGAAGACTCAAAAACAGAGGTTCTCATCCAGTTCGATGGATCGTCAAGGACGATTATATTAATAAATATTTTATATACTAGAGTGACTAACTGTCCTCTTGTTATACCCTCCTCGGGGTGTCCAGGGACTTTTTTTCAAATAAATTCAACAGGACAAATGGGGCATGTTAAAAATCAACTTAAATACAATATTAAATATATAAACAAAAATATATTTTGTAAAAAAGCGGGAGAATAATATTCTAAAATTGATTTATTTGATAATGATAACCCTCTTCACTTTAAACCAAGTATCCTCTATTTTGGAAATCAAAAAATGGTAACCCATAATAACCACCAAGATATATATCAGTGCTAAAGGTCTCTGCATTGATGAAAAAGTTGGTAATCATTGGGATAAGATAAAAGTAACAACTCTAGGAGAAAAAGAAACATCTTGCATGTATATTGAATATTATCTAACTTTATCAATAGAACAAATTCTAGAACAATTGTAAGTAAATTCCTAAGTGGGGTCCCTCTGGGATCTTTTTTCGCTTCTAATTCCCCATTATATTTAATGTAAAAAAATTTCATCAACGTATTACTAAGAATTATTTATCAATACACATACACAAGACGTGATGAGTAATTCCATCCTTTATGGATTCAATGAAAATCGAAATAAAGAGTACGGAGTATACCCAAAACTCATTTCCAATCATTAATCAATCCCTCGTCTTCACAATGCATCGCATTCAAAGCATTATCACATATCACGTGCGCAATACGATTTATGTACATAAATATATGTACGATGATACATAAACCCTCTTCCCCTTTGGGTGAGTGAAATGAATTAGAAATCAAATACACAATATATTGTCTTCGATATTATATTAATTAGTGTTGGGTTCGAGCTGGACCGATCTGTGACTGATGTGATTTATTATAACGGTCCAAACTCGATCAATAAGCATCAGTCTAGGATGAAGCCACTCATATAAGTATTTTTTTATTTTTTAGTTAGTCCGTTTTTTCTTCTTTTTTTGCTATAATTGGTCATCTGAAGAATGTATTTTCTTCTCTTAAGCTGTTGTCATTAACTCCTAAGTAGTGAACTTCTTTTCTAATACATTCAAAACCTGATAGAATATTCGTGTGTGCTCATAAAAGACGGAGTAACCTTGAAAATTAGTTATAACTGTTGGACTCATGAGTGGAATTAAGGATCCACATCGGAGTGATTTTTGCCAATGTTCTTGTTTATTTCCTTTTCCTTGTCACAGCTGACAGTAGCTGATCTAATGAAACGTCAAGACAACTAAGCTCCTCTCCTCAAAAACATTCTTCAAATTGTCAGAGTTATGTTGATTTTCGTTTTTTTTTTTTTGCAACATGCCCAAAATACACACGGTTTTCATAACTAGATATCATAATGGACAACGCGCTGTGGAAAAGTTATTCTCCTGAATTATTAACATCATATTTTATTAAAAGCGTAGCTATACTTTTTTAACTATCCTCTACGTTCTACTATAACGTCTACTGAAACTCAATCAAACAAATATGGTCAAGAATCTTCGTCGAGATTGATCACAAAAAAAAAAAAAAAATCATTAATATTTTTTCTTTTATAGAAAAGAGATACAATTTGTTCTGAATGACCTCATACCATCGGTCCAAGGTTTTAAATCGTGGTGTATACCGAAATATCTGTTCAGATCTGTCCGAAAAAATTACGTAAGGAGCGTTATACAAAATATGTACACAATTTTTTGGCATTTTTTCGCAATTAAAAGCCCCCCCCCACTACTACCTACATACATATTTACTAAGGCAAAAAGGGGGGAGGAATCAGGTCTTGAACCGAGTCTCAACCCTAGTAATTTATGTACATCTAAAAACCTAATTATATTTTTACTCTCAACTCCCTCAGTGGAAAAACAAAAAAACATACATTATAAACAAGTCACAAAATGAGTTGCCTAATAAGGAATGTCTCAAAAACAACAGCTGCTTCCAATGCAACTAAGTAAACTTTTAATACACTCTCATTTAGTCTATATAATATGTACCTACCAGTGTGCTTATCAGGTAAATGCATTCATTATGAATTAAGTTGTTTTGAGGATAACAAGAGCGTCACGTTTTTCCGGCGTTATTATGAGAGCATTTACTTTGAATAAAATTGCATATTTGAATGACGAGCATGGCCGTTGATTAAATGGGTTATTTTTGGATTAGTTATGTAATGACTTTACAAAAAGCTGTGAACTAATTTTGAATGCCCTTTTGAAAAATAAAATAA
The DNA here is from genome assembly GCF_016086655.4 of Lepeophtheirus salmonis. Taxonomy (NCBI): domain Eukaryota; kingdom Metazoa; phylum Arthropoda; class Copepoda; order Siphonostomatoida; family Caligidae; genus Lepeophtheirus; species Lepeophtheirus salmonis. The sequence goes on from NC_052132.2 coordinate 14,011,765, forward strand.
GAGTAGAAAAATGATTCGTTCGAAATTTATAAAAACATTCGTCTTTCTACAAATAAAAAAAAATCATTTGAAGAAATTGCAGGACCTGTTAGCAAAAAAGTCCTAAATGAATGTCATAAAAAAAGAAAATATTCGTTTGTAAAACAAGCATTCGAAATAAAATGAACCAAATTATTTATTAAGAAAAGTCTTTTATTATTTATGGGGAAAATTAAACAAAAAAGTATTGTTATAAATAAGCCCGAAAATTTGAAAAAATATTAAAACTAGTGTTGTGTTAGTCCATAATGATAAATTATTATTATTATTTTTTTTAAACAAACATATTATGTTTCTACTTAGTTACATAATTTATTTTATTTTATTAGGTTTAAAAAAAAAAAAAAATCTGAGCGTTTTTCGTGTTTTTAGTGAGCTAATTCTCACAATTAATACATTGCATAAAAAAAGCTTAAAGGTTAAGTGTACTCTTTAAAAAAGTTAATTTACAGTCTTGTGTTTGGCGAAGCCAGTTGTATATTACAGCGTTACAAAATGGAAGTAAAAAAAAGCGAAAAGTCGATACATTCTTCAGAATCACTACGAACAAGGTGAAAAAGCTGCAAAAAAAAAAAAAAAAAAAAGTGTGCTGTTTATATACATACAGTATCGAATGCAACAGTAAAACGGTGCTTGCAGCAATTCCGTTCTAATAATATGAGGCAAGCTCTGGGAGGACAATCATCGAAAATGTCGATAAAATAATGGAAATTGATATTATAAATGAATAATTTAAAAAAAAAAAAAACACCTCTGAATGACGTCTAAAAAGATTGATTTATCTGTCTAAGTGGGGCTAGACAGTGAAGAAACGAAACAATTCTAGTCCAGACCGTGGTCTCTGGATTGATAATAAATACTCTACCTAATGAGATATGCAAAATTTGAAATCCCTTTTAATAAATGTTTTCTCTAAATAATAAAAAAGGTAATTTTAATTTGTATCAAACTTTTTTTCTAAAAAGCGTCATTTATTTTCGGACCGAAATCCAGCACTATTAGATACTTCTCTAAAAAAGAAACATGGATTTAAAGCAAAGCAAGGCACACATCCTCATATGCTCAAAATGAATTTGCTTTTATAGAATATTCATTATTTTGTATGTATGTGTACATTTGCTCTTTAGAATCAAAATCACTTGATTATTTAATGATAGTAACAGTGTACGACGGACTTTAACTCTACATTTTCAGGCCTCTCACTGATTAGTGGAAAATGTACATCGTACTCAAACAAGTTTTCAATTCAAATAAAAGTGACATTCAATTTGAATTCTTATTATGTAAGTAAATGAGCACGTCCATATATTAATACATCAATGTAAAATATAATTATTCAATATGCAACAAAATGAAGATCTTGGAGCGCTCGCAATCTAAAATGTAAGGTCTATTCTCTGACTTCAGCTAGGAAATGAATCACAAGAAGAAATAATATAAAAGATATTCGCAAGATACTTCATACATTTTTGATTAATTGTAATCAAAATAAATAAATAAATAATTCATTTTTCAAAAGCTGAATGTTTGTATCAATTTGTTATTTACCTTGATTTTCATCTATATAGGTAGTTCTTTCATGTCAAAAGATGTCCCTAAATCGTAGCTATGCCCTAACAACTTGATTTTTCAAAAAGACTTCAAAGGCCAGACCTGTAGAGTTTGAAAGTTTTAATGGTCATTTTCATGTTCTACGGCTTTAATAACAATAATAAATGTGGATATCAGCCTGTACGGAAAAATATTGTACCATGCTGTAACCCGTATTGTAGTGTTGGAGTTGAGTAGTACTCGAACTCCACACAAAACTCGTATTTACTAAAGTGTACATTTATTTCTGAAAATACAACAACATATTTTTTTAACCAGAAAACTCGAAATTATCATCATAACAAATGGAAACGCTCGATTAATGATGAAGTTTTATAACAATGAAAACCTCTTTTTCATTACTACTTAGGAAAATAGCAAACTATTGAATGTCAAAATGGGGATAAGAAATAAAAGGATTTGAACCTTATTGTCTATCAAAATTTTATCGTGACTGTAGCCTTGTTTTGTGTTATATCTGACACTAAAATGTATTAAAAATATGTTATTACATCGTTAGACAATATTATTTCTAAAATCTAGATTAACAGTTAACCATATTAATGGAAATAATTAGATATTTTTCTCATGCTATCTACCTTTATCTTCCCTAATCGATAAAAAAAAGTACCAATCCATCTCTTTTTAGTCGATATTACTTTGATTTAATTAAGATAACACTGCTTCTCATAGGAATAAAGCACTTTAATGAAGTTTTATTAAAGTTTATTGGAAATTTGTTCCTTTTATGTATACATCAAGTATATAATTCTCAAAAACTCACACCTTGACCAAACTTCGAAAATTGGTACATGTGACGAGCTAACACAAAAATAATATTGAACAAAATTCAAGAAGAGTGAAAATTTCCAACTTTTGTTTCTCATTATACAATATTTCAATAAGATATTTTCCTCCAAAAATATGCTCTGTATTCAAATTTCTGGGATGAGAAAAGATATCCAAGAATATTAACTTTAGCTTAGAAATTTAATTTCATTTAATTTAGCTCGGATATGGTCCATCAATTTACCATTATTTTTGACGATGTATTTTGGCTACTTTTATTTGCAATTTGGGGCACACCTAAATGGTTAATAAGAATATTTCGTAAATAGAAATTGAGTATAATTCGTTGAAAAATATAAAGGTAATCCAGACTTCTTAATTCGGAGATAAATTATTGAATCTTGCAATGGTGTTTGATGGTGACATTTTGTCCTAACTTGAATTCGACTTATTTCAGAATTCAAAAACTCGAAGAGACTTGAAATTTTAGACTGAATCCATCACTAATGACTAGTATTCTATGTAGCATACGTCGATCTATCCATCAATTTCTTATCGAAGTAGTACATATTAGATAAAAAGTGAAAAATAACATAACCGATCGATATCAAATTCAATTACGAGTAGAAGTAATTACAAACATCATATTCTTCTTGGATATTTATCTCTTATACTAAAATACTCAACAGAGGCTATGAAGTACAACATAGGTATACATATGTACATAGTAATTATACTTTCATCAATAATAACAAAAACATTGCACAAACAACAACATAGAATTAATTGGTTTGTGCTGAATCCATGTTGAGAATTTTCAATTACCATCGAAAGAACGATATTAGTACAGCATATCCTTCCCCATTTATGGGTAATATTTTTGATTACAAGTAGTAAGGCCTCGAGATAAATATATGTACAATGAACTATAAAAAATATGTTTGTTTGCTAAGCAAATAAAGAACCCGAAAATTAAAATAGTCATCCTGACAATTTGTTCGGAAGAAGAGCAGATTCATGACGTTTCATTAGATTAGCTGCAAGCAACATTGAGACGGCATGGAAGAACAATTCTCACTCCATATCTAGTAAATGAGTAGATAGGAATTACTCAAATGTTAATCCTCAATTATAAACCAATCATCAACTTTAAAAATGTGATTATAAATTGTAAAGTCCTTTTCGCAAAAAAATAAATATACATTTTTCTATAAAAAAGGACTGTTTTGAAATAGATGACTAAAAATAAAATTCATTTAATTTTAATGTTTATGCAGTCTGGGATAAGGGACACCAAAAAGGGTTGAACTTTTTTTTTTGTTCGCTTGATTAAAAATGAAGAACTTTTTTTATTAAGAAATGACTTGTCTTTTTTGGAATAAATGGAGAGGCCCATATTTTCCAAAAGCGTCATTGAAAAAAAATCCTACCAACGACCCGGCAAGGACTTCCCAATAAATCATCAGTGGTGTTACTCTCCGTATTTAATGATTACCTTTACATGTAGTTACTTTATACTTGTAAGCTACCTCCTCAAGTATGAAAGAATAATTATATTCTATGTGAAAAAAAACAAAAAAAAACTACTTCAAATAGTATGACGATCATATTTTTCACAATTCTATATATATGTACCGTTTAGCAGCAGAAAATTTGAATAAGACCCACAAAGTGTAAAACTGTTAAATCAAAGAGAGATAGCAACGTTTTTTAAACAATGTTTCCCAAACTGTGCACATTCAGAAATATCCTATTACTGATATCTACAAACAGATATTCAATAAATAGGATGGATATTTTTGTTCCAAGATACGTAAATATTTCATATTTAATCAATAATATAATGTGTCCTTGGAATGAATGCATTACAAATGATGAAAACAGGAATTTTTTTTTGCAAGATATGCTTCCTAATTCATTTATTATACTTTTTCTGCAGCTTAATTCACTCCATCTATCGACAGTTCTGGGAACGAAGCAACACTATTTATATCCTCAAGTTAATATTGTTATCCAACTTCTACTCTTTGTAAATACATTTATTGAAGGAACATCGAAATATGCTTTAAATATTAAGTGCTCTTCACAACCCAGAATAATCCGTTTTAGATATGAGAATAATATATAAAAGTATAAACAAATAAAATCTACAAAAGGAAGAGTAACTCGTGTGTAATAAAGGCTTTGAATGATTGGTTATAAATCAACTTTAATGGAATATTTAATGAGCAAAAAATGAGAAGAAAAAATCGAGTACTTACATACTTAAGATAGAAAAATAGGGTAGACAGAATAGTTTTAAGGGGCCGTTTTAAATAAAAGACTGCTCTATTGATATATTTATTTTTCTTTTAAAGAAGAGAGATTAGGAAACCCTGTTAATTGATGTGCTGGTGAGAAAGCGGAAGTGAAAGTCCAATGTTTTTTGTTGAATCACTTACAAACTGTAGAGATGATTAAACATATGAGGCCCGTCAACATAAAATCAATCTTGAATATAGACCAAGAAAAGTAGACAATTCCATTTATAGATACATCACAACATTTTATAGGATACATTAGAGTCAATTTTAGGCTTTGTACTCAAATTTGTGAGATGGGTTAAGATACAAAAGCATTTAAAATATAGTTAAAGTTGAAATCCTCTCAGCCCATTTTAATTTGAAAAAATGTTATCTTTTTTAGTCTAAGTTGGGCATTTTTTCAATTTCCCTGTTTTATCAAAGATAAAAAGAATCAATATAGCGAAATTTAACCCTAGTTGAAGTAATAGTTGGTAAACAAATAAAGGTGGAACATATCTTTGTTAAAACAGGGAAACTGCAAATATTTGTGAAAGTCATAGACCCTTTAAATGATTAAAGGAGAGGTTTTATGTTCTTAAACATACACCAAATACTAAAAAAAAGAAATTATATATTTTTTTAGGATATTTTATATTATACACTATTTTATAAAATCATTTACATATGTTGGAAACCCCAAAGAAATATTAATACATATTCTTGGAGAGACCCAAATTCTGGGCAGAGACCCAGTATTCTAATTGTAGAATCAATAGCTTAAGAGTAACAAAGATATTTATCTACATGAACGCTACTCAAAAGTAACTTATTAAAAGGTGCTTGATGATGAAGAATTGTAAGATCCAGAGTTTGAAGAGGATGTGAATGAATATTTGACTCATTCTCATATAAAGAAGAGAGTTTATTATTCCTAATGTGATATTTTCTATTCAAAAAATGGTAAAATATAATGGTCCTTATTGGCAAAAAATAGAAACCAATACTCATAAGATTATAACAATGACTCCTGGGCCAACTAGATATATTATATGTCGAAGGACATCTAACATTTTGCAAATTCATCACTCAAAATATTGAAAATGACTAATTTACAAGATATGACGAGAATTGAACAACCCTTGATAAGATTGACCATGAAGCTAATATAGGCAGGGTTATTGACATTGGTAGGTGGAGAAGCTACTTCTAGATATAGGATGCAGAGAGTAGTAGGGCAATTTTTAGGGGTACAAATCCGTTGAAAAACTTCCGGACATACTAAATCATATCAATTTTGCACCACCAAAAAGAACTTTAAATCATTTTATTCATGTACAAAAATACATCTCTACAACCAAAACTAAGATGGATTTTTATATTGGCCAACATGTTCAAGCACTTTATAGTTTAGTTGTATATTTAAAATTGATCATTTTCATATTGCTTATTAATAAATTAAAGACATATAGGAAACATTTTATGCGACTTGGAATTATTTATACCTGAGTTTTTTATAGAAATTGTTCCTATAGAATTAATTCATGTTTAATAAAAAAAAAAGTTATTATATTGTTGATTCACCTTAAAAATATAATTTATCTATGTGTAAAAAATAGAGACCACATAAGGCTTAAAAATATTCATCTCATATTTTTTGGTTGCAATTTCTACAATACAATTTGCTAATACAAGTTACAACTTGTTCATAACATATAAATTTCCGAAATTTTAGAGGAGTAAATGAAGTGTTTTTTTTCTCTTAGAAGAAAGAGAAATAATTTTTTTTTAGAAAAAAATTATTTCTGTATACAGTGCAGAAAAAATCACTTAAGACCGGAACGGGAGAAAACATCGGTCTCTATCCGAGTTTCAATACTAATAGTAAGTAATAAAAATCCGAAGGCTCATTATGGATTAATTAAAAAACGGAAGTGAAATCATCGAGGATTTATGTAGGGATATTAAATATATGTATGTTTGTAACATAGTAATATGAATGAATGAGGACAAATAAACAAGTATTGAAGCTTGGTTTTCCATTTCTAAAGGGAGCAATAACAAATATCATTCTGAATATTGTTGTGAAACCACTGCACAAACCACAGTTTTTACACATCATTATATTCCCCGCCTCAGTATGGAAATTCTTCACTAACAACAACAAATATATAAATGTATTGTGATTCCTGTATAACATTAAGATAGTTGTTCCTTTCCCATTTAATGTCATTAATAATAATATAATATGTGAGTTCCTTCTCTGTGTGTCAATTTCTTTAAAAACTTTAGACTTTAAAAATTATTTTGATCATAATAGAATCGATTTCGCCTTCCCCCTTTCCCACCAAACTCAATCCATTAACAAAGGCTCTCAGTAATTAAACTCAGTACATACAAGTGTCCCTACTGTTCTACACAGCCTTACAGTACTATTATACAAATGCACCCTGTATGTTGTTGTCAGCTGTATATTTGTCTGCTTTTTCCCGACTGGGGCTCTATAAAGTTATAAATACAACTATGGCGTAAAAAAAAGAAGGTCACAATAATTCCCAAGAATTTTTTTTTCTTTTCTTTTTTTAAAGTTTTCAGGCAAAATTTGATGATCTCTTAAAAAAATGGACAAAACCGAGTATCGAACTGTCATGAAATATATATATATATATTTATAAGTGTAACCTTTAAATAGATTCAAACAATAGCAGGCATACGCTGATTGGTTGAATTAGCTCTTATTATCTGATAACTATATCCAATCATTATTATTAAATAATAATTTTATAATTTGGGAAGAACTGGTAAACAACTGAGTTTGTGCCTTCGGATTCTTTTGATGGAAAGGCTGTGTTATACAGGAAAGGTAAAAGTGTGATACAGTAGGAGGGGTGGCCTTGGTTGGCGCATGACAATGACCTTCTTTTAAGGTGGAGTGTAGGCGAATTGTTGACGTCAAAAATCATCGTTGGACTAATGTGGAGTTGAACTATATATTATATGAATTAATTATTGAGATATAAGAATCAAGATGGTAATAATTGACTATCTACCAAATGATTTTGGGACTCATTTAAAGTGACGGGGTGTCTACAATTTTGATCTGTCATCGTTATTTTTATCTCTATGATCTCACTTTAAAGCCTTCAATTTATTTATAAGACTTAATTTGTTACGGATATGACCATTCAAATAAAATCTATCCCTTTTTAATTCTTTTATTGTGGTGATGAATTTTTGATAATTTAAGTTCAATTGACGGTGTTCCCTAGAATGATTTCTTGATGTAAATATATGATAATAATCATTTGTAGAATAAAAAAAATATATAATCCGGACTCAATTTATTAGAAAAAATCCTTTTAGCTTGCTTCTGTGTTGAGAGGCCACATAATATGTTTGTATCTTGAGGTATATTATTAATAGTCATTGACTTTACCCATTAATAATAATATAAACCAACTCCCCTTCCTCATCAAGGGAAAAGCTTTCTTTTTTAGACCATTCATCATTTCGTAATAGTAATTTGCAAAATAACTAGTTACAACCATCCTAACTTCATATTTTTTTGTACATTGATACACACGAAATCTTTGTATTAAGCATTAGGAAAGTCCTTTCTTCCAACTTCTTTTTTCTTTTTTTTTTCATGGTAGAAAACATTAAACCCTTAAGCCAATTTATACGATGCATAACTTTGGAATCTTACCCTACGCACGTTATTTTTGTAAACACACAGAGTTTGTACATTAATGGCATGTTGCTAATTGACTTTGTTTGTTTGGTAGTTGAAAATTATTTCCCACTCAAGGGAGTTCTCATTTTAGATAATACCCCAAACATGGAATTTGAGTTAGCAGCCTAGTACAAGCCCATGGATCAGCAGATCCTTTCTAATTAAAAAAAAAATTATGTACACATTAATATGAAATTCTTATATATATATATATATAAAAAAACAGCGGCGTTTGAGGGTTTAAAGAGTTTTTTAGTTATTTCTTATGAGGAAAACTGATTTAGAACTCGATTCTTTCGAACAAATTATCGTCAAGTTCCAGGATTCTACCGAACATGTATATACTTGATAAGGAACAACAAATTTTGTCAATCTGTAATTTAACTAGAAGCAGTTGTATTTACAGGGTGACCCATAAGTCTTAGGACATCAACTTCAACTTAATATTTCTCCAAGACAGGTGCATATTTTTTAATTCTGCTTTTTGCATATGATTCACACGAACTCCATCCTTATTTGTTTTAAAAAACCTTTTTTCTAAAATGTGTTCTTGAGCCTCTAAGGATGACATCATGAACACGAGGCGGGCCATCACATAGCTTCATAGAGAGTAAGACAATTACCAAGGCCCTGAAACACCACATACATATATATATATATAACAATGTCTATCATAGTTATTAAATGTAAAATAATGATTATTGCTACCTTTATTGACTAAATAAAGAACTTTTGTCTCCTTTCTAACCTTGAAGGAGATGTGCTACCTTAAGATGACATAGATTATTTTCTTGTTCCATGGCAACTTCTCCGCACAAACCGCAATCGAAATTCGAAAGAAGTTGAAAAAAAACACCCTATTCTACATATTATTATTATAGTCATAATTCCTTCTGAGAAAATAGTTGAAGATCCATCCATCCATATTGATGCTGAGTCATTATAATAAGGAGGAGATAGGTACAAAAATTATATACATTGATATAATATGGGAGATATGTTCACATTTTTCCACTTACATTAGATGATGGATCTCTCGCTCTTGGAAAACGACACCATTTACATAAAAATAAGTAAGGAATAGGTTCTTCATACATACATCATAGGTACATATGTAGATGATAAGCATAACTTTAAAAAGTAATTGAGGTGTCAGAAGCATGAAGTATGTACAGATGTGAGTATCCAACAGCATACCTGACCAAAGAGTGGTTGGTTGATATATGAACATATCACTATAAATGCTTATCACGTTAGTATATAATACCCATGGAGTTGTATAAAATATGACCTATCCCGTGCGAGAATTTGTTCAAATTGGGAATTCAGTGTTTCAAGTTTTCCAAAACTTTTATCATTATTCTTTAATTCTTGTAGAGGAAACATTTAAGTATTAAGTAAGTGAAGTCTGCAGGGATTGTAGCTTCACCCCCAAATAAAATTCTTTTTCTACAAGAAAATTTATCATTCTATTTTTCCCCAGAAAATTTAATGTAATTTTTTCCAAAAAAATTTAATATTTGGATTTTTTAACAAAAAGTAATTTTTTTTTTTCGAATTTAGAAAAAAAAATGATATTTGAAATTATTTTCTAGTAAAAAAACCCTCAAACAAAGCCCCCCAAATATAATCTTGCGGACGCCCCTGTAAGTGCAAAGATAATGGAGAGTAATTTGTTGGGGATAAAGCTTAAGTTAATTATTAGACTCAGACTAGAATAAAAGATCGATATCGGAGTAATTCAGCTAAGCTATTGTCCACTTAAACATTATTCAAATTATCAGGATTATTATTCTGTTGATCTTCAGTTTCTTTTATTTTTACATACCAGTGAAGACATATTTTATACAACTTTAAATGTACCCAAGATTCAGACTGAGTTTTAAGACATATTTTTTTCTAATCAGGATGTATTAATTATACTATGTGATTACTTTTCAAGCTTGATAAAATCATTTAAGGTCTGGGGATGTCAACCTTTCGAAATGACAGGGTTATATTAGCAATATATATGGAAGGGCATTTGGTAGAGCGTGAGGAGAAGGCGAGAGTAAGACTTATGGCACTTTTACCTTTGTTAACATCAGCTGTCTGTTATACGATTTAAGAGGGTTTACTGCTATAAGAAATAGAACATTCAACATATAAATTAGCATTGGTGTAGGAAAAATAAGGTAAGTTTATATTTAATAAACAGTGTGCGCTCTCTATTTAACAACCGACCCGATTTAAAAAAAATATGAATTTTCTCCTTAACTAATTATCCGATTTTAATAAAAACAAATGCCAAATGAATGCTGGATAAATGATTTTGGGAATATTATTATTCAATATAATCACCTTTGGCATCAATAACGCCCTCAACTCGTCCTCGGAAATGGGAGCAGGTCTTGTTGACAGTCTCCTTTGGTAGATTTTATAATTCCTCCCAGATCCTGAACTTAACTCAGATTTTGTGTTGCATAGTTTTATTACTCTAATCTTGGTTCAGACCTGATTTATTCTCAATGGACTACAATACAGCTCTGGCTCCCCCCCTCAAAAAACAAAACAAAAACTAAGAGTGTGGAATGAACACTTCTTATTCTAGGGATATAAATTAAGTTAATAAAAACCCATGATTGGGACAATTTACTAGAAATATACCCTCTATAAATTTCTCTACTTGAGTTATGAAGGATATTCATTGAACAATTATTTAATATATATATAAGTAAATTGGTAATTATTATTGATGAGAGTAGTCATTTTTAAGTAAAAAGTTTAATGCTCAAATACTTGAAAAAAAGTTCAAATATTGATATATAAATACATATGCACACTACTTAATAAAAGCCTATTTATTATTTAAAACCATATACTAAGTTGTTACTCTATACAAAGTAAGAATTGAACCTTCCTTATATGAGAGAGCAGCATTCGAAAGATAAAATACATAGTAGAAAATAATTAAATTAATAAATGCTCCCAGTTTTCTACTTTTATACAGTATTAATAAATAACACTCTGTCCAGGGGTTCTCTAACCTTATTTTCCTCCTTGCATCAAGAAAGATCTCCAGGTAATAATTGAGGATAATAAGAGTACCTCTATTACTTCATTCGCCCCTTTTAGTGAAGATCTCTGTTTTAATCCACACAATAGAATGAGATTTAAAACTAGTATCCAAGATACGCTATTTCAAGGAGTTCTAATGATTATTATATATATATATATATTGAGGGGGGGTAAAAAATCGAAAGCACTTTTCAAAAAAATTCAAAATTCACTGCTGTTCACAAAAACCTTTTTCTTGATAAAAAAAAAGATCCATAGCTCGTCCCAAAAAATAAATTTTCTAGTATATTCCTTTAAGCCCCCCGAGGCAACCCCATGCTGACGCCCCTGTTGATTAATTAAGGACTAACAACCCTCATGGTACACCTTTTAAGTGTTAAATAAATGTTATCCAACGTTACTTCAATAATATATAAATTTACACCCTATTTATTTTTGTCAGCTGTAGATTTTTCTGCTTCTTTTTCCATTATCAATGCTCTGAACGTTGATATGTTGAATTTGAATTAGCTCCTATGTTAGACTGTGAATAATTCCTCATAATTATGTTGAAAAATCATTACATAGTTGAGAAGAATTGGCTAACTAGTAACTACCAACTGATTTTGGGTATTGTTTCTGTTTCTTTTTGGAGGAAATATTGTTATATATAAAAAATGTAGTTTTGAGACACAGAACATGACCGGATTCTTTTTTGGTTCGGTCTTAAAGTGATTTTTTTCTTAATCGATTTTTGGTCAGGACTTTACTTTTGTAAAAAAAAAAAAAAAGGTCACACATAAAAAATATAACTTTTCTTTAAGAAAAATCCTTATTTTTATATGGGACTGATTATACCCGATTTTCGAATTCTACTACAAGGCTAGTGCAGAGCGAAATAATTAAAATTATAACGATGCCAGACCAATCTAAGAGTTTAAGACCGATATACAAAACTTGTGACGATGTCTTTTGTCATGAGAATAATAAATGCTTGGGTAAAAAAATGTTTCAACATGCTTATGAATATTCTCTCGAGGGTTTATAGACATTTAAATAATCACACAATGCTTTGTATACACTCAGCAATATTTTTTGTAGGGAAGGGGAAATCGATACCAAAAACCTTTCAATCTAATCCATATGCAATGTTTGCTTTAAAAATATCCCCTAGGTTAATTAGTCCTTATTAAGTTGTGATTGGGTTATTTTAATAAATTTTTAATTGGTATCTACGATTATTGTAAAAACATGCTATTATTGCGTGGCGGCAAGATGTCCTACCAGTCTATATTTCCAATATTGCTACAAAAATCCCCCAATTATATATATATATATATGTTTAAAGAGTGTTAAATTGTTAAGGAGTCAAAATTACTGCCATTTTATTCCATGTGTGTTGCTTAATACATTAAAGACGACTGAAGCTTTTTAAAAAAGTAGGCAAACGCGCCTTTTAAATTGAGGAGATACATGGTTGTAGATATATCTTTTTTGTGAGGCAAGATGTTGCTAGTATATATGATACTCCAGATGACATAGGCAACGATTTTATCCCTTCGCAGAGTGTACCATATACATTCAGTGAAAAGGAGAGAGGCTGCTGCATAGTTAGTTATAGAGTAATATTGAAGGCTCTTAGCGGACAAAAAAACAAAGTGTAGCCACTACCACTAACTTGTACAATTATTGATCATTCGTCTTCGCTACTCTGTTTGAACGCTTTAGTGGTCCTAAATGGGACTAACAACACACATAGAACAGTGGGAAAAATAAGCAACCTCGATAAATTAAGACCGTTTCTTCAGACTGCACCTTTCAGCCTCCCTCCACAAATACAATTTAACATAATATAATGGAACATCATGGTAACTGTAACTAATAATAGTAATGAACAGAGCAGAGCCATTCATCACTAATACCATATTATATTGTAAAAGAAAAAAGAGATCGATAGAGAGGGAAGAAAAATGATTTAAGAACGCCTCACATTAGAGAGAATTAAAAAAAATATATATTTTTTTAATGGGAGGGGTTCGTCCTCTGAATGAAAATCGATGAAATACGTCATTTTAAGACATATTTTCTTTTGTCCGCACTCTGTACTACTAAATAAATACAGCATACATATAGTACAATATATACATCGTATATATGAAGCAATTATTTAGGGAATCCCTCCCCCCAATAAGTAAAATACACGATCATCACCAATAATCATGGGGTGGAAGAAAATAAGGGTGAATTATCACTTTCTATTTATTCAGAGATCAATGTCTGTATATCCTTATTATACAAAAGGTTCAACTACCAGAAAATATGATGTGATGTGGAATAAAGAAACCAGTAGATTCTTATATCAAAATATGGCCGGATAATATAAAAAAATATCATTTTTGACTATTAATTTTGAATCAATTATTATACAACTCTAATATCTTGTCCTTGTTTCATATTATATCTGTATCACGTGCTATCATTAACCAACCATTCCATGTAGTCGTAATGTTTGAAATATTAGATGACTAGCGGTAGTACCCAGCATTGGCCAGTCATTAAGCGTCGACAAACATAATATAGAAGATAAAGAAGGTAGCCCTCTGTCATGGCGTTCCAATGCTCGCCGACAGAGGCTTTGAGGTCCTTTGGGTTTGGATTATGGATTTATCAAGGCCTTTCCCTCGATATGCACCCAAAAAACGAAGTAGAGGGGGTTGACGTCATTGCTGTGAAGGGGCCAAAAATGTCAATAGAACTCTGGAGACTCATTCGAAAGAGTCTCGACACAGAAGAGATGGGGTTTTTTCATTGTTGGTGTCAAAAATGGTCTCTCCACCCTGTCAAGACTCCTCCACCCACTTTTATGATAGCTCTCTGGACAGTCTGCTGTGAAAGCCAGAGATCTTTTGCATGACGCCTGGGCTTTTTTCTTTTACTCCTCCAGATCCAGTTTGACATTTTGACTGAGCCCTTCTTCTCCTCCAACGTTTCAAACTTGACGATGGTGCAGACGGTGGTCCTAGGGACGGGCTAACTCCTTGAGTGCGGAAATGGAAATTTGTCAATCACGTTCAAGTGTCATTTTCACGACTTTAACCTAAGCTAGAGAGCTTAGCTTTGTTTTGTTTAGTAGCTAATTGTTAATGCTTTATTATATGGAAATATGAATTCATTTCAGTCATACAGCCATCATTTATAATTGAATTAGTAAGTGTTCAGATTTTAATCGACCACCGGGTACAATGCTCCCTTACTTCATTATACTTTATTGGTATATGATATATATCAGGGAACCCTATATATAGTGCACTCTGAATACTTTCTGGATGCTAAACATCTGCGAGGTTGACTATAGCGTTATAACTTAGATAAAAAATGCCGTCATTTGGTTCAAAGATTCATACAGATAAACTTTGTATTATTAATATAGAAAATAGGCTGAGTTAATATTTTAGTAAGCTATGAAAAATGGATCACAAGACAATTTGATAACTCTTGTTTAATATTATAATGAATTCATAGTTCAAAAATTATAAGATTTTTTTTTCTTTCAAAATCTTTACTTTTGTAATAAGGAAAGTTATTTAGTGGCTGATGAATTGATGAGATTTTCAAGGGTGAATTAGAAGGTAAATATCCATTTTTTTATTCATAAATAAAATCGATAGCAACTTCTCAAAATCAATATAATTGACAACCCCTTTTAATATATAGGCGATCGATTATTATTTACAAAAAATATGTTTGATTCACAGGAATATTTTCTACACTGATGTACTGTAAGTGAATCTTAAATTATTAAAAGTAACTAGACAAGTAAACAAGTGTCTTTATAGTCGAAGAATTAGTCATCATCTCATCTAAAAATACAAACATGATGATCACAATAGAAATGTGATCGCGAATACATATACAAGATAAGCTCATATGAATATAACATTACGTCATACACTCAAATTGCAAATGATATTTTAATTAATTCAACAGCAATAATAAAAAAATAAATATAATAATTTATATTTTTTTCCCTCCTCTGTGAATAATGTAATTGAGTAATTTTATTATTAAAACATCAGTATGCTTAGACTAAGAAGAAAATATGAGTTGAGTTGACATCACTAAATATATACTACACCATAACATTTTGCAATAAATTTCAAAATCCTTTAATATCTATGCACATAAATACATGCTGTTGAATAATTGTTTCACAACAAAAGTGCATCAGTTTAGCTATGCACAATAAAATACAAAAATATTTATTTTTTTTCTAAATAAACAAAACGATCGAAATAAATATGGCTTTATCGGTCCTTCAAAACGTCCCATACTATTCTAAAACACCCTCTATGTACATAGCAACATTATCAGAAATTTTACATTTAAAAGTATGGAGATTTGTCCCGAAAATCAGCATGAAAAAAGTAGTGGTTTAGGTACTTCAGAGTCGACTACATCAACCTCACAGCCTTTTCTCTAAAAAGAAACAGAAAAAAATACCCAAAATTAGTGATTAGCCAATGGGCGTTGTTTACTTACATTCGTTTATAAACAAGGAGAAAGCGCGGTCTTGTGGCAAAAAAAATTAAAGCTCCCAGAACGATAATATTATTTAATAGAAAATAACATCACATACTCCCATAGAGAGCCATGTGAAAAAATTTCTGAGCATGCACTATTTTTCTAAACAATCTACAGACTGTCACAACACCTTGTGGAAAGTATATCTTTTGTTAGCTTGATCTTCCCATTTTTTGAATTATTTTCAACTGGCGGTAACATTGTCCAGAGTTATATGGCGTCAACGAACGTACACTCACACGTAGCGACTGCTCACTCAATACTAAGACGTTCTCTCTTCAAGAATATAAAGAATAGCAGCTTGTGAAAAAGGAAACAAATAAATGATTTGATGACTCTATGAGTGCTACTTAACCTTATCTAAAGTCACATTCATTTTTATAAAATTTTTATATAAAGTACTTCTTTTCTTTTTTTTTAAATACAAGTTGAACTAATTGTCTGTAAGATTTGACTAATTTTATACAGTGCTCCCTGTATGTTATACTCGCATTTTTTTTAAATTATGCTTTATTGGAATACCATATACATCAGAGAGCACTATATACAGTGCACCAGCTGTCTGTTTTTTCATACATTCATACATAAAGATACACGTTGCTTTATTAATTATTTTTTTACTGATAGCAATTGTTCACTACTTAACAAGAGCTAATTCAAAGTCAACCAAACAGCAGACATGCAGACTTTTATATTGGTGGTAACTCTGTTGGTACTTAAATTAATAAGTAATAACCTTTTTAACATTATCTGTCTGTTTTAGATAATCATTTAATACAATATAACCATAACCTATAGGCATCTACAATTCTTATAATGACCTAGGAGATGTATTTATCGAAGGATAGCGACTGGACGCTTCTTAAGCACTAATACATATACTTTTTAAGATACCACAGATGACGTCATTTGAACATCTTCACTCCCTGCAGAATCCCTCTTGTTAATTCTATTAAAAGGGTGAATTGATTGAGGTTGTGAAGTTTGTTATAGAGGAATATTCAAGTATACTCAATGCCATCAGTGGTCAAAAAGGTGTCACTGGCTGATATCTATGATGCCCTATAAAGACAAAAATGCACAAATTTCTTCTCACAACAAATGTAATTGAACTCGTTCAAATGAATGCAAACAAAAATAATTTACAAGGAACACGTATCGATCAAACATTTTTTTTTTTTTTTTTGATAATGTTCACATGACATCCATAACATGTTATGTCAAAAAAAAAGAAGGAACTCTCTGAGTATGTAGTACTGCCATTTTGACAAACGCAATATTGAAGAAAATAAACACACATTTACAATATGGGAGACAGACAAAAATATTTATTTATAGACGAAAAAGTTCATTGAAAGGGTTCAAAAGGGCACACTTTTTTCCAAATATATTCCAAAATAATACACAAAGCACTTTCTCTCGATATATTTTTATGCCTAACAAGTTGGCTATTGTCCCTTTTATGCATGTGTGGGAATAAAATTATATGGATCATCAACAAGCTTATATGAAGCGAGATATTAATGTGATTCAGATTTCTAATTTTAAATCATTTCAAAATGATAATTTATTACTAAAACAAAAAGTTTATCTCTCAACCTTTCTTTAATAAAAAAACAAATAACTTGTAATTATTTGATGGTTAGACAAAAAAATTTCTCCCGACTATGATATTATTCTTCACTAAAAGATAAGTAATAATTAGTGTTGAGTTACGGTTTGAAAATTATGTCTAGATCAGTCACAAATAAAATATCGGATTGATTCGATTTCCATTTAAAAATTAAGTATAGACCGATACTCAATTGTCAATTTTTTTGACAATTGTGAACATTGTCCTACCATAACGTCATATGAAGAGAATATCGGTTCATAGATTGATAGGGGGGAAAAAAAAGAAAGAAAAAAAAGAGGTCCACGATTTGTAAACAATTAATTTCAGTATGAGATCTCGGTTTGGACCAAAATAGTGGTGCGAATCGGTCTAGAAAAATCACTTTATGACCAAATCGGGGGGAAATTCTAACTGTACAAATAATCAATTCGAAAATAGAAAATCCCAAAAACAAATATAGGAGTTGTTGATGATTTGTGAATATTCTTGTATAAAAATCAATTGCTTCTTTTTTTTCTACTTTTAAATATATTATTTTGGCTTTTTATCTATTAAATTATTTATGTGAAAATATAGCTGATTAAAAATGTGTTTTTCTGCCGGCGCTTTAAAGATAACAAAATCATTAATATGAATCTTTTACAGTTTTACTGATATGCAAACTGCAATAATCATGTAGTAAGCATGTTATATAGACTGTTTTCTAAAAATGCATCATTGAAATAAAATCATGAAGGGATGACGCTCTTTTCTGGCGCATTATGCATAAAAGAAGAACTTTTACTTCTTCATTTATTGTTAATTGTATTTCTACTGAGCGATTCACAATATCAGATTGGCATAATTGATTTAAAGAAAACTTATTCTGAGGAAAAAATGCCCATCAAATTCAGTTATCTGCTGAAAGATACACATTCCTCATCCTATATATGATTATTATCCCCCCCCCACCCCCCGCCGCACTTGACCACACTCAAACCATAAAACTTACAATTTCAATTTATTCTGGAGTACATAATTTGTTAGGCACTATGTATATAAAAGCCACTCTTCAATAACATAAATGGTCTGAGATCATAGCCATTTATATCCTCAATACGATCGTACATTAATATCCATATGTAAAATAATCACGTGTTTTATTTTACAAAGTCAATAAACTAGCTTCTCCTAAAACAATTGTTTTTTTGTCAAACAAAAGTTGCAAAAAAAAAAGAGAAAAGAAAAGAGGTCTATGTATGTTCTTTTTATGATGGGAGTAGGCCCTTCCTCATATGTGAAACTGCGTCGTAGGGCGTATTAATACAATTACTATAAAATACATAAAGCATCTACAAAGAGAAATTTTACAATATTTGCTAAAAAAAAATGAGACATTCCCATTATGTGTTAATATTTTTCAAAGAACCTAGTCTTGTGTATGTCCATATTTATTCAGTCCAGTCTTAGGAACGGTCCTTGAGATTGTCGGACTTCCGTACTAGTTCTGATATAAAAAATGAAGATAAAAGTTGAATGATGTCATCAAGAACCGAACTTTATAAGTTTTAAGAGCTGATATGCTCGTCTGAAATGGACGGGACTGCAATCTTAAGTCCTAATAAGGACTGCCAAAGCACTACAAAGACATGCTTTAGACAAGCAGTGACCTGAGTGACGTAGCTCAGGGGACAACTCACTCGTGAGAAATTATTCTCTTGAACTCAATCTGCGTAGGTTCGATTCCCAGTAGCTCCTATGTAGAATACGGATATTTTTTCTTTAAATAGCCTTAAAATTTGGACAAAAACAGTTATTTAATTGTCCTTAACAGAAAAGTCTTATTGCAGTGGAAAAATTATTATCCTGAGAACAGGACAGTCATATCCATATACTGAGTTAAATAATTCAGCAACTATTTGCTCAAAAATCTTCATTGAGAAATATTATTAAATAATAATATATTATTTTTTCCATAGACGAATCTAATCTAATCTGATTTAATGAATATGAGGGAAGAAAACTTTCTAAAATAGGAGTAAATAGTTTGTTTGATTATTTTGAAATAATATTTTAAAAATATATAAATTACCTGGATGATACTGCAACAATTCACTTATTTAACAATTTTATTATATGTATTTTTTATAATAATAGAAATAGTACAAAAAGAAAAAAAAAGAAGTCACTTTATTTCCCAAGTTTCATGATCTAATTCCATTTATAAAAATATACTCAAAGCTACTAGCTATTTTATTTTCAAGTTTTCATTTTTCCTTAAAAGTTTATAACTTTTCTAAGAAAAGTTTTTAGTTATTATTATTTCCCCTTCTAAGTATGTACTTGTTAATTAATTTGAAAAGAGAAATGACACATTAAAAAAGAACAGTCTCTTCTCAACAATGATCTTTAAAAAAAACTTCATTTTTCAAAGATATCGAACTCACTCGAAATTATTATCAAAACTTAAACATTTTAGTAATGACGTCAAAATTGATATCGTTACTTCAATAATTATGGATACTTTTTCGACTTGATTGTTTCTTTAAGGGATGATATATATATATATAAAGATATCTCAACGAATGTTTTTTGATTCTCTTTGTTTGTTTGTTAGTCAAGAGGATGAAGACAAATTTTGGAGATAGATTTATATCCAACTTGTTACGAAGAATATATATAGTGACAGTAAGTGGCCATTCAATTTGGAGAGGTCAAGGTAACAAAAAAGTTAATTAAAAATGAATAATCGACCATAACTTTGGAACCAATTGAGGAACATAACTCAATTTGATTTAGGGTGTGTGCCCTACTGTGTGTCCATTCTAGTTTCATTCTTTTATTAAAATTAGTAAGACTTTTCCTTTGCTAGCTCCGAAATTTGAGTTTTATATCATCGACAGGTATACTTTTATGATGTAATAGGGCTGCAAGTACCAGTTCCAATATCAACATTGAGTCAATACCCCGGTACAACTACACTACTGGTAAACCGAAAACCAATACATTCTAATAATGAGTAGTCAAATTTCTAAAATAACTCAAAAGGACCGTAAAAAATTAATACCCAACAAGGTTAATAGACATACAAGGTTAGACCATCAATTAATTTGCAAAAATTTTCAATTTGATGTATCGTACCTACTGTATGGCAAGACAGGCAAATATGACGTCATAGAGAATAACAGAGGTACTCTAACAGTAACAGTCAAGGAAGGGGATATATAGCTACTCTTGGTAACAGTTATACTCAATGTCGTTACTATTAAAAAGCGTGGTGGAAGTCAAATATCAATCGGAAAAGCGTTATGGTAACACCTTGTATTTCTATTAATCTTGCTACAGATGATCCGTTCTTCTTAAAAGAAGAGTTAATGGAGAAAAAGAAAGACAACACGATGTAGTGTGTTGGGTTTCTGCATGGAAATTCTTGACCAGTCAAAGACCGTTATAATTGGGTCCAAGTTCGGTCTGAGCCGGCTTAGAAGTAAAAAATCGGTATTGGTGATCTCCACTAAAAATATGACAGTATTTTTAGTTTGCCCCCCCCCCCTATACCACAAGGTAGGGAAATATATCAGTCTGCTGTTTTAAGTCGTGGTCTGGACCAAAATATCAGTCCCGATCGGTCCAGTAAAAAGTCAACTAAAACCAAAATATTCTTCACATTACATAATATTTTGAAAATTGGTAAAATGACTCAATACGAACTCGACTCGACGCCGATCTCAAAATTTTAACTCGAATCCAACATTAATTTTATAATTCAGTCACTAACTTATTTAAAGTGTTTCTTTTGACAGAAAATAATATATATATATACCGATCTACCAACGTAAGATTATAAAAGGAAGTCCGTTATTAATTTTTTAATACGACCAATAGAACAATTTAATTCGGAATGTGTGATACGAATCTTGCAAAAATAATATATTTTTTTGAAAGACGCCAAAAAATACCATTATATTTGGAAATTGAATAGAAAAACAATCTTAACAAAAATGAAGAATAAAATAAATGTACAATTAACTTTTTTTACATCATATATACATCAAAGAGAAGGACTCCCCCCTTGGGTCTACAGCTAGGTAGATGGGACATACAGCTGATGTTGTGCTAGTCCTTATTTAAGAAAAAGTTTCAGTCCCATACCTCTTTTTGGTCTCCTTCAAGAAGATAAAATAGAAGTGCGATTTGCGGGATCTCAGAATAGTTTTTAGATAGAAATATTTTTAAGTGGTAAATATATATTTGTGTGTGAGGAAGGCTCTTGAATGGAATCATATTATATTTTAATGAAAGTCGGGGAATGAATAAGAGCTTAAATAAATAATAAAAAGAAGAAAAAACCTTTCATTAAATATCATTACCAGCTTATAAAAAAGTTTTAAATAGAGAAAATTATGGTAAAACTAAGCTCTTTTGTTTTTTCTAATTTTATATAAGTAGATATTTTTCAATATTCGAATACATTTTTACTTCCTCTAAAGAATATAAAAATATGTACATAGACAGGAGGGCTTAATTTCTCTACAAAGCATCAAATCAATCTTTGGATAAAGTATAATTTTTATATAATAGAAAGTCAAAAAGTAATCTGGACAATTTTTGAAATAAATTAACATTTTCTCATCTATAATTCTTAGCTAAAAAAATATTCTTAGAACAAAAGACTGGATACATGATCCGTTCCGGGGATATAGAATTAGGTCCATCATCCCCAAAGAAACGTGGGATGCCATCAATCCCGTGGACTCGTTGATCTCGTATCGAGAGAAATTATTTTTCTTCTTCACTATTTCATATATGCGTTGTTTTAAATGGGTGTTTAAAATAACCAAAAACTTTTCTAATCTAGCCTGTAGTTGAGACAACCCTTGTAGTACAAAAATATGTTGTATATAGAAAAGTATCTGATTACAGGAACAGTGTCTTTTAATTAAGTACCCATGTACTAAACAAACAAGCGGTAGATTGGAGAATACAAGCAAAAAGGGGAAATGTATTTCCCCTTTTTACCCGTTCATCTGAGGCCTCTAGTTTTTCAACTTGATAATTCCATATTGTTACAACTACTGTCTTCTACGCCAAATATTATTCCCCCTACCTCAGGGGTCTACCTCATGTACCATTTAAGTGAGCTCGCACTTAAAAGACATGTGGTGTTAAAGATAGTATTTTTATTTTTGTTTGTTTGCTTGAAGGGCTTATGGTGAATAGCTCGAATAAAGGTAAGTAGGAAATAATGGCTCCAAATAAAAAAGATGGCCAAATGAAGCGTGGAAAGGAGGACAGAGGGAATTCAACAAATATTTTTATTTTTTTATCTTTGAATTTTTGAGAATTTTCGAGATTTTATGAGTAGTTAATATTTTTCTTAAAACAACATTGATAATTTCTACGTCCCATTACGCTTTATTTAATTAAACATAAGTTATTTTAGTATTTTAATCTTGAGAACCTCACAATTCTCGCTATATAAAAAAGAGGCTCTGTAATAAAATCATTTTTTTGTTTGGGGGAGAGAAAATGCCGAGTTAGTCATTTTCGTTATTCCAACATTTAATTGATCATAGCATTTTCAATCCTACAAACAACCCACATTTTAAATCACAAAACCTCTTCATTTCGAAAAGGATAAATCCTTAGGTTTTGAGAATTTTAACATGTAAAGACTTTTGAAATAAAATGTTAGTACACGTATTACGTGCATGTTAAAGATTTGAATAAGATCATTCAACTATTACCTTCATAGTTTTGAATCTGTTGTCAATTAAATATAACATGCAAGGATAATGGTGCCAAAAGCTTACCCTTAATAGTACCTAAATAATATCCTATTGATATTGTACATGATCAATTATCACATTATAGAATAAGCATTTACATCTAATAAATGAAAGAAAAAACACAAATGGAAATATTCACAATTATTTGTTAAGACGAGTATAAGGCCCAATCTTAACTATAAATAATTTTTAGAAGAATCAAACAATAGCACATTGATAGGACTTCGAAGCAAGAATCTTGGGACTATGACATTTTTAATGGCATGTCATGCAAATAGGATGATGATGTTTACATATAAATATATCAATGACTTTTTTTTGTCAAAAAGAAAATCACTTTTTGACATTTTTAAAATTTGTATGTTTAAACATGTTTGTATGTTTAAACAAACATTGTTTTAAGATCTGTTGTGTAATATAACAATTTGTCAACAGTATTTAAATTTTTGATCACAATTACAGTCTTTGGTAGTTTTTTCAAATAAAAAATCGACTCACAATTTGAGTCAACTATAAAAATCAACGACTCCAGTCGATTATTTCTCATTTATGCCAACAGATGTATCTGTAATGTTGGGGGTGGGAATTCACCGAGGAAAATTTGTTTGGATCTATTAATGATGAAATAATTAACATTTCTGATCATGGCACGAGTTACACATTTGACTGTATATCTAGATTGGCCAAAAATATAAAACAAATTGGGTAAACGCGTTCGTATGGTTAAAGAGATTTTCAAAGCTACCTAAAAACTCTTCCCCAAATACTATGTGTCTCTTTTCATTTTCTCTTTTGAGGTTTGCAATTTTTTATTCCTTTGCAGAATTTCCTTAGTTTATTAAATTGATCAGGAGAATTCATAGAGGTTGTCCTTCTTCGTCACAGCTGATTGTAGTTGATCTAATCAAACGTCATGACAGCCTAGCTGATCTCTTCCAAAACGTCAGGGTTACTTTTTTAATTTTCGCTTAACTTTTTTTAACATGCCCAAAATCTACCCATTTTCATTCTAGTAATCAATTATATTTGTGCAAATATTGATCACGTGATCTTCATTTCGCCACTTGGTTGATTGCTTTAGAGACGGCACCTCATTTGATCAAAAACAAAATACCTGTAGCATTATTTGAACAAAATGCTACAGTGTACTAAGGAACAAAGTGATAGATAATAATAAAAGTAGGACAATTACTTTGCGAATATTGTTTTTTGCAACTCCATATTTCCCATAGCATATAAGACTATTTTAAAATAATCAAAGCATTGGCTATATCTATCTATAATAAAACTCTTTAAATGAAATAACAATAAAGTATGCACACCTATACAACTCGTTAAAAGCCTGACTCCCCTAAAATCCCCCTCTCATTGAAACGAACGGCTAATCCACACGGAAAGACAAGGAACTTTAAATTATATATATATATATAGTAGATATAAATCATAAGACCGATATTGATTTATGTGAGTTTCCCCAACCAGAATAAACCCATTTTCACATCTACGTTTTTGTACTTATTTAACACAAAGTAGACTTTGATATATGGCATACATTTTTATCGTATCGTCTCTTATAGGGTAGAAGGTGGGTAGGTAAGTAGCCCATTTAACAACTATGTACATATAAAGGAAAGAGAAGAATCATGGCACAATGAAAACAGTTAGTGTAAGGTTTCTCAACAAAAATCCTAGACGGGTTAAAATACCCAGTAGGTATTTTCAAGGGGGGAAGAGGGCAGCAAATTATAAAAAAGTGACTTTATCGGGGGCTGGGCCTTTGGGCTTTTTTGACTATTTCAACTGCAAGTGTTTGAAGTTAAAAACTTTTTTTTTTCATCAAAAAATATGCGAGTTAATTTTTTTTTAAGACAAGAGGAATTTTTTTTATTATATTATCTATAAAAATTCTACTAAAGTGGGGGAGGGGAGGGAATGGTCCCCATGGTTCCGTTTGGGTTTTGTTTGACCAAATTAATTCGGTTATAAAAATTCTAAATAGATTCGGTTTAAATGGTGAGATGCTTAAAGCTTCACAAAATTTAAAGCTTTATAGCTAGCTAATTATACAAACTTTGTGAAAAGTTGAATTTAATTGTATGCTTAAATACAATGACCATTAACTCCTGCTTAATTTATTCATAAATATCTATGAAACAAGCTAAAAAAGATAGAATTTGCCCATTAACTAAGGCTGACTGCACTCCATGCAGCCATTTACATAGCTCTGGGCCAGTGGTGCTCAAATAGGGGTACGCGTACCCTTTGAGATACTTGGATGCACTCCAGGGGTTACTAGAGATTTTGAAAGAATATTTTACCATTTGTATATAACTCAGGGGTTTCCGCTGGGGGTGTGCAAGAGGTGTTGTAGCTGTACTAATGTAATATTTGAAATTTAATTTTCTATGAATAACTAGGGATTTTTAAATTTTTCTCCAAAAAAATTGTATTTTTAATTTTTTTTTACCAAACAGTGTCATTGAAGACCCAACACTACAGAGTTTGTATTCTCTGTCTGCATGAATAAGCCAATCGGCCAAGTAAAAACCCTTGTAACCTGTATACATATTTTTCTTTCTCTAATAATAAGATCCATGCCATTATATTGGTGGTACACATGAAAAGAAAGAAACAATATTCTAAGGATGACAAAGACATTATTTGAAGAAAATGAATTAATTGTTCGTTAAAATAGCGTTCAAAAGAAAAATCAAGTACATATTCCCTTTCTTCATTTTTAAAAGAAGGATATTAATGCCTTGTATCCATGAAAAGAGCAAGTTTGTAGAGTTGAAAGCGTAGAGGGAACAAAGAAACCACGATAAAGAAAAATTTAAAAAAAATTAAGTTTATCACCAGACAATAAGCATTGTTCTTTGAACTTGTCATTTCTGCATCCTTCCCCCGTGAAGATGTGTAAAAAATTATCTTTTTTTCTTTTCCTTTTTCAAATAGGGGACCATATATCTCATAGTTTGCATTCCAGAGAGTCAACAACAAATGTCTTTTATAACGTAATAAGGTCACAAATGTAAATAGCTAAAATATTTATAAGAAATCTGACAAATAAAAATGTTAGTAACGGAGGGGTTTTATATGAATGCAGCTATAATTCAGGCCATAGAGCCTTATAATCAGAGTTTGTTATACTTCAATTATGAACATAAAGCTGTTTATTAGACTCGTGATTTTACAGAGCTTTAAAAGTTATTCTAATACTTTTAAAAGTGTGCTTGCTACCTTTACACATAGGCGACCAAAAAATGACTTTTCTCAGAATAGAGTGTGAATTACATTTGTATTCTTCGAGAACTTATGGTTCAATTTTCATCAATGAACTATTATTATTACCCCATTGGAGGTAGTGTAAATTGTACTTAAAGTATACCAAAATTAATCTTCACAATAAAGTTATGATAAATTGGGGTCGATATAAGTCTTTTAAATCAAATAAAAGTTATAAGTCACAGCCTAGATCTGAATACAATGACTATAATTGACTCAAATATGTTTATGAAATATTAGGCTGTATGCATATATAAAGTAAGAAATTAATCGAGATTTTCTCCATTTTGTGATTTTTGTTCAATATTATTTTTATGTTGACGCATCACACGTAAATAAACATCCCTTTTAAAAGTATTTTATAATGATATGGTTTGAAAATCAAGGATAGTATTTGATCCATCTACCAAATAAAGCGTTACACATTAGTTGCATAAACATAAGTAAACAGACAAAAAATCAAGGAAATCCAAAAATACCTCAATATTTACTGACATATTTGAGGCAATTATGGACTCTACATTTAGAGTTTTACGCCCAGGAATGTTAGCTATCCATATGTTAGAGACTTCATTTGATTAAATCGGCTATATTCAGCTCCGATATATCCTTTCAAATATACGTAAAACCTACCCTATTCTTTATCTTTTATTATATCAAGGAATTTTTGCAACTTTATTTATTACAACAAAAATGGATGATAAGCCATTAAAGAATACATTATGTAATCAAGGCTTATTTTGGGAGAATAATCATCAAATTAAGTTGGTGACAGGTATAATAATAATAGGTGTAGTACAAATAAATCCATTTTTTTTCAATCAGTGTTGATCTCATAGACCATCAAAACAGTGCTTATATGACGGTCGGTCAGACTCAACCATTTCTATTATTGCATCAATATTTTAGACAGTTGACCTTCCAGAGAGTCGTGCATCTTAAACATCAAAAGTACCAAAACAGAATACACGAAACCAAATTTGGGCAAGATTATCTATTACAGTATCAGGACAATAAACACAATTCCCTTTGTCAGCCGCCTGGGTTGTGTTTTTGTCTTGTTCGCAGAAAAACTGTCAAATATGGCGGGTTTTCTCTTTGTTGGTGATAACCTTTGACGCGAGCTCAAACAATAATGAGTCAAACAATCACAAAACTGTCTCAAAAGTAAATTTGAGTACAAAATTTATCTTTCTCATACTATTGAGCGTACACAAATCGTACTTAAACAACGGGAGATACATATTACTAAAGGCATCTATTTGAAAATGGATTTATTTTTACTACACTTATTATTATAATTATATATATATATTTGTAAGTAGAATTCCTTAAGACTTTATTCTTTGATAGTTTTACCGCAATAATGTATAATATACAAAATCCACGAAGAGGAACTCAAACCTATATAAGATGTCATAATATATATCGTGATCCTTACCTAGAAGCATAAAAGAAAAAAAAATAATTTAGTTGGTATGACACAATAAAATATGTATGTACTAAAAAACAAACAAAGAAGCAACTCCTACTGTAACCATGACGGTTATGGTTTTTTGTATCTATTTTCTTTGTGCATCACCATCGTTCCTGCTCCCGTTAGATAAGAACTTTATGATAATGAAATAAAAAGTAAACGAGAGATTTGAATTTTGTTCTCTCTCTCCTCTACAGTTAGCAAACATTCATACATACAAAAAAAATAACGAAAAACTTTTTCCCCTTGTTTAAAAAAAAGAAATAAAGGAGGGGATATACAGAATTTTTTTTTTTTTTTGGAGAGTTCTAAGTGAAACACACGCAACACCTAATACACAGAATGGAATATCTTGAAAATGTATTAAAAATTCAAGAGTATTGATTTCGAAGTCCCCTGTCTCTTTTGTTTACATAAAAAAAAAAGCAGCAATATGTTCAGAGTATCCGGGACACTCTAATTATTTCAATAACTACTACTCAGCAAACTAAATCATTCATCAAAGATTTTTATGAAAGCAAAATTGATCCACGAATAACAAACACAGATTTAAAAGGCCAATGAGACCTGACTCTAAAACCATTTATATTCCGTCAATTGGCAGCAGTGGTATTTTATCTCATGGGCCCATTTTTCTAAAAATATAATGTAAGATACAGTGGGCAGCTAACAGTTTCATTTTGCCCTTAAATGCGTAATACATAAATTTACCCAAAAATGGTCACTAATTTAACTTTAAACTATCTCTATTCGGTCAATTGGCAGCCAAGTTTTTTTACCAGATATCTTATCTCACAAACATCTCCACTCATCCTTCCAAAAATATAATGTAGCATAAAGTGAGGAGCTGAAAATTTCCGTTTACCCATAAATGGGTAATTAATAAATTTATCTAAAAAGATGGTCATGTTCAGTTCTCTTAAGTTAAATCCACTCCGAGATAATGCAGATTTTGTCCTTGGGCTGATTTCCTAAACAGTCTTTTTATATCGGTACAATCTTTTTTTACCATTCAACGGTCCTAACTATATTTTAATTTTCTTTACTCCAAACAAGGATTGAAGAGAATAATGAATGATAGTTAGAGTGTATACTACTTGAGTATCACATGAAACTTCAGTTTCTTGTCTCTTTGAAAGAGGCTATGATAAAACTTCAAGAGCTGAAATACCATAGTAAGAAACTGCCTCATTTCAGCTCTTGTAGTTACAATAAAAGTTGGATAAGGGCTGGTCGGGGAACTGACAAATTATATTAGGACCGGACAGATAGGACTACAGAATTTTTAATTTATTTCATATAGATCCAACACTACTTTGATAACTTAGAATTGGTAATATTCTCGCTACGTAGGACCATAATCACCGGAGGGGCAGGAGAGTGCCCTTAAAAATAATTTTTTGTAGTAGTAGTATTTATAAACCCTCTAAGTGCTGTGTCATTCAGTCACTCCAATCAACCCCCCATAAAAAAACGTAATTGCAATACTGAGATTATCATACAAGTTCCGATATCAAAATGATACAAGTTTTCCCAATGCACACAATTTTTGGTGGGAAAAAATAAAAGAAAACATTATTGAAAACAAGCACTATCATTTTTATAGCACTCATAACTAAAAGACTATTTACGAGTGCTAACTGTAAGCAAATCATTATAGGCATTTAAACGACTATTATATGTTTGTCATTTTCCTATTCTACTGACTTTTTTTTTTCTAATACAACGTAATGCACATGAGGGTCTGGTTCCAATACAATAGCGTTTTAAATGTGAAGTACTAGTACATATATCGGGTCATAATAATTTCTACATTTAGCTGATTGGTTGAACTCGCTGGATTTATTTGTCAGCGGATAAGTTCGAATGACTCCAAAATGCAGCTTGTATAGCTATATAATTCTAGCTTGTTTGAGTGTTAACGTACCAAATATACTAATCTATGCACTATAATATTTCATCCAATGATATACTCGATCAACCTACTCTCATCTCAAGAACCATAGAATAACATCCCCTTCATCATAAATTAGCCCCTGAAGCGTAATTAATCAATTACACAAAATATTGAAGGATTTTGATTATCTATGTATGTATACGAAAGACACACTAATTAGGGCTAATTAGTAAGTGAATGATCATAACCTAATCAAAAGCTTTCCCTCCATAGAAAAGGACTGAAATCTTTTAATAAATTGTAACATAGTGGACCAATGACCCTTTATGTCATCTAGCACCGGATATCATTAAATTATATATACGTAATATGCAATTTGGAGGGGAAACTTCTTTAGAGAAAGGTGGGTAGCATATTGAAGTTAGTGCTTATTTTATGAGAATAATAATAAAAATAGGTGGGAATAATAACGTGTAAATAAAAAAACTAGAGGGGTCCTGAGTCCCTGCAAAGAAACAAATCATACGTACAGGGTGGTACAGGGAATGACATCCCATCCCAAAAATTAAATTACTCGCAGAGTATGGGATGTATTGGAATATGTTTGAACTACTTTTTTACAGGTTCTATACTGTTCTACACAATTGAAAAATATCTAGTGATGAAAATCAGGTGCATATTGGGGATGCACAAAAAAAAAACCCGAAAATCTAAACAGTAATCCTGACGACTTGAAGAATGTTTTAGAGGAGAGCAGCAGCTTAGCTGTCATGACGTTTCATTAAATTAGTTACAAGCAGCAGTGACGAGAGGGAGAAGGAAATCAACAAGGACATGTGCAAAAATTATTCCCATGTTGATCTCCAATTCCAATTTGAGTCCAACAAAGGACTTACAATTATAACTCCTCAACAAATTTCAAGATTACTCTCCGTCTTTTATGAGTACAACCGCATGCTCTATCAGGCTTTGACTATAATTGAATGTAGTAGAAAAATAAATAACTACTCAGAAATTAAATAATAATGACAACAGCTAAGATAAGAAAATGTACTCTTTAGTTTTCCAATTCCAAAAATCGGAGAGCTAAAAAGAAACTACCCATTTTCGTAGCTACCAACATCAGATTCCACTTCCAAGCCCTTGTTTGAAAACAACTTTCTAGCGTAGACGCCTACGAACTAAATTGCAGATAGTACGCACAACTAGTATTGTGATGACCATTTTGGGCCTTAAAGAAGGTAAAATTGACCCCGCGTGACATCAGTGAGGGTATCAATTCGTTATTTATATAATAAATTATTATATAAATAAACATCTTATTTGCCTTAATAAACAATCGAAATTTTTAGGTAAATTCAAAGGACCGAGAGTTGGACTGGACTGAATAAATAAAGACTGGCACAACACTAAGAACATATTCTGGAATATTTTCCCTACACAGCTGTCGTCAAAAAGTATTTGCTGGAAATAACATTGGCCACCCCTCGACAATACTCCATATTCAAAAGTCAAGGAAGTTAAGATCTGGTGAAGGAGGAAAGCCCAAAAAGTGGTTAAAATTGTCTTACAAAGTATCTACAATCATTACTCTTAATTGAACGACGTTAAAGCTAATGGGACACTAATTCTGAACTACCCTGTAATTTATTATTTTCATGACGAATTGAGGACATTTCCCTTACCCAATCAAGCGGCGACGAATATGTAGTAATGCAAGGGTTTGAATACACATGTCAGCGGCGTCCGTAGGGGGAGGGGTGGAAAGCCCCCCTCCCCTCCCAAAAAAATAAAGAAATTTTAGATTCTTTATCAAAAAAAAATTGTATTTGATTTTTTTTCTCGAAAAGATTTAATTGTCTGTGAATAGCTATGGATTTTTGGAATTTTTTCAAT
Source organism: Lepeophtheirus salmonis (assembly GCF_016086655.4). Classification (NCBI taxonomy): domain Eukaryota; kingdom Metazoa; phylum Arthropoda; class Copepoda; order Siphonostomatoida; family Caligidae; genus Lepeophtheirus; species Lepeophtheirus salmonis. The sequence continues at coordinate 14,043,753 of NC_052132.2, forward strand.
AAAAATTAAATTTTGAAAATTAATATAGATTTTTGTCATTTTACTCGGAAAATTTAATTTTTCCGGCTTTTTGAAAAAAAAATTCAAAAAATTATAATTATAAATTTATAAATTATTTCCAAAAAGTTTTATTTTTTGTGAACAGCTCAGGATTTTTCAAATTTTTTTCCAAAAAATTTAATTTTTGGGATTAACAATAGATTTTTGATTTTTTTTTTTTTTTGCTAAATTTAATTTAATTTTTTTAAATTTGCTTAAAACCAATTACCAAAAAATATATATTTTTTTTTTTTAAACGTACACCACTGCATATAAAATACAATATAATAAGTCAAGAACCCTTACTTGTCAGAAACTTTATGACGAAATGTCGGAAGTGATTTTTTTTCTACTTTTACACATATAAGCACAAAACTACGAGAATAGTGATCAAACAAATTTATAAATAGTCAGAAAATTATATGATGTATGAATAAGAAAATGTCTATGACATTTTAAAAATCTTCTCCTCTGGAGCAGACATGAATAGAAATTTTAAAAAAAAGTATATAGGGGGAAGAAGAGGAATAGTTAGTGCTGTGCCGGTCTTTATTTTGGAAGAGAGTCTGTCATAAAACCCGTCCCACTTGTAGATCCTTAAAAAAGATAGAACTGATCCATCGTGACGTAATTACGCGTGTCGTTCTGTTTTAAAATTATGTTTTCTTTATTAATAAAGCAAAGTTTGTCTTTATGTACGAGGTGTGTTTAAAAAATAAGAAGATTTTTCAAATTTTGCAGGCGAGGTTTATTTGTTATGCTCGCCACCATCATATATTTACTGCTTTAGCTATATAATATTACGTTTGTTTGCAGGAGGCAAAACTGTTTGAAGTATTTTGCGTGCTCCATGATTTTTTGCTATCGAAAAACATGGATCATGAATTTGCATCAAATTTTGTATAGAAAATGGAATATTGTGCTCCAAAACCTTTGAAATGTTGACAGTAGGCATACGGTGAAACTGGTCTGAGTGAATAAAAAATGTTCACAAGTTGTACAAACTCTTCCAAGATGGCCGTGAATATGCCAAATACCAGTCTCGTTCAGGAAGCCCAAGCACGTCGACAATGGATTAAAATGTTGAAGCAGTGAAGAAAATTATTTTTGAAAACCATCGAATCATTATCAGAAAAGTTGCTCAAGATATGGACATATCGGTTTTGCTCGTGCCATAATTTTTTTTCTCGAACATTTTGGGTATGAGACGTTTGTTTTGCAAAGTTTGTTCCGAAAATGCTTAATTTTGATCAAAAGAATCTTCGCATTTTTTGTACCAAAACTACACCACAATCATGCCTCAGCCCCCATATTCACCGGATTGGACTATGTGACTTTTTCTTGTTCACAAAACTGAAGATACCCATAAAATGATGGGTATTTGCAGCCATTGAGGAGATAAAGACCTTATCGCTGGAAGAGTTCAAGGCTATACCAAAAAGGTTTTCGATAATTGGAAAAATCGTTGGCACAAGTGTATTGTATTTGAGGGGGAATAGTTTGAAAGGGACAATATAAATATTGATAAATAAATTAATAATACAGTTACTTTTTGAACACACCTCATATGTATAAATATATGACAACTAGTCACTGGGTACACTGTATACTCTTGTAGGGCTCCATGATATATATCAGTAACATATTTTGATCAAAGATATAACAATGAAATATTGCAGGGGTGAGCGTATAACAAGAGCAGGGTCTCTACTTTTTTTTTATTGCTCTCTTATGTATATCATAAATCATGAGCATTTTCAGTATATATTCAGAGTTGAAATGACAAAATAAATGTTGTTTGTTTTTATTAGTGAGCGCTCTAGAGATTAAAATACGGATCAGTCACCCCAACTTTTTCTCAAACTCTTATTATTATTCATTCATTCTTGAGGACAGAACACGTCATATGAAATGATATAAATATGGAATGGTTACGTGTGAGTGTGCTCATGAAAACAGAAGAATAAAACTAAGGATTTCTTGGGGAGTTAGTTATCTTCTTTATTATTAAAGCAAAATTTGTTTTGTAGAAAACCCTTAATTACTCAGAGCAATGCTGGAGACTACCGCTACTAATAGAATAAATTATTTAGTTAAGTAAAAATATAATATGTTTGTATTATGATGAATATAGGAATATTTCTTGCAAAATAGATTCAATGCTCTTAATAAATATCATATATATATCTTATTTGACCATATAAACCATTGGCATTTTAAGGAAAAGTTCAAGTTGTGAGGATTGGTTCTAATATTGGACTGCGCCGAATAAATTAGGGACCTTACAACCCTAAGGACAGTAACTATACTTTTTTGCTTTTACCTTAGTAGCTACGAGTTAGTTTGACCTCGAAATGCCAAAATTTAATACAACATACTAATATTGAAATTCGACTCGAGACCAAATTTTTGATGCCGTTCCATCCGGTTTTCTTGTAGACAACATTTTGATCCAGAACACGGTTTGAAACTGTGGAACATAATTTCTTTTATAAAAAAGTCAACTTTTGTATTTATCAGGATCGACTTTTTTTGTAGACCGAATTAGTTAAAATGATAACGGTACCACTTGTATAGGTCCAGGAATTTTAGACCGAAACCCAATACTAATCGTTACATTTATCTATTATTGACTTTACATATAAATTGTATTTTCACAAATTAAATTTGTATGGAGGGATCGTCTAATACAGCAAGTGTCGGCTTGGCCAGGCAGAGAAAAATATACAAATTGGAGTATGATTAAAAAATTGTTTTTTTTTTTGTAGGTTTCACTCTCATTATAGCGAGGCTAGGCCTCTGATCGAACTATTATGCGTCATGCAGAATAAACAAAATAAAGACACTATTGTAACACAAGTAGTTACTGGCTCTTTTGATCCAAATCTTACAGTCATTTGCAACCGTCCCTGATCTTACCTATCAAACTACCTAGATACATTTATCAACGACATTAATTACAGATCTGGTTTTGTTTACGTATTTAGATATATGTTTGAGAGGACAAAGAGTCAAACCTTTAACAGCAAATGAGTAATCATTAAAAGAATAAAGAAAGAAAAAAACAGGTAGGCGTTTATATTTCATATATAATTAACACCATTTGCACAAATATTCTTTATTATCGCTTCTTTAATTCAAAACTGCACAAACAGTACACCTCTACATATTAAGTATGTAGGTATTGAATCTATTAATGAAAGATATCCCCGAGAGTTTGATAGTGAGAATAATAACTCATACATAAATCATCAAAGAAAACTAATCAAAGGTACACCTGTATCAAATATGAATACAAAGTTATGTATGTACACATTACACAAAGCAAATTTCTTTTAAGTTAGAAAACAACATGACTGTCTCACCTCAAGCTCTGGCATGAGTGACTCACTTCTGAATATATCATACTCTGCAGTATATTATTAAACATCAAATAAATTTACCTAAGGGATTTTATAAATGTACATACATATATTCAAATGTGCGACGTACCTTTGAATGTAAGAACAACATTACTTCCGAGCACGCATAATTCAATTTTTTGTATTCATGAATCCTCTGGATATTTATCAAATTATATGTACATGCTACACTATCAAGAGGACTTGTCAAGCTACCTATTATTCGTTTGATTCATATTTAATAGTGTTGGTACTCCGTCCGATATAGAACATTCCCCAGGTTCGATCTTAGGAGATTTATTATAAACCCCATATTTTGGCTCAGGCCGTGGTGTAAACTGTGAACTGGGGGAAATGTGTAAGATCTTACTATTATGAACGATCAAGATCTATTTTTTTTTGTGTAGAGTAGTGTTTTTTCAATATACCACTAGAATTCTAGTACTGATGCATTTAAAACGATACTAAGCTAAACTCAAGGTTAATAGAAATACATGGTTAGACCATCATGTCATTGGGAATGTTAGAATTTTCAATTTGATGTATCGCACCGAGCGACTGCTTGGAAAAACAGACTGTTTTTGACAAAACACGCAACCATTCATACACTATGACGTCAATATTAAAAAGCGTGGTTGATATCAAACATCAGTCATACTTGCGTTATGGTATATCCTTGTCTTTCTATTAGCCTTATCTAAACTGATATTTGAACAAGTACACCATAAAAAAAATCAGCCCCCCAATGACGTTGTCAACTATGAAAAATGCAAGAATTTTCATATATTAAAAAAAGTAATTTGTTATATTATATTTTGTGGTATAGAGCTCAAATGGGTGTCCTCATATAGGTTAATAAATATGCTTCAATAGCAAAAAAAAATCAAATTGAGGAAAAATGGCTATAGGGAAATTGTGCTCTGTCGAGTGTACATTCTAGTTTTAAAATATTTTTTTTGTACAAAAAGGTTTAAAATACCTACTTTCATACCGGAATCGATACAAGAATATTAGTATTATGAAAAAACGGGTATAGACCAAATTTTACTCAAGATTGATCCATAGGAAACTTGTACCGAGTAGCAAACCAGTCTAATATTTCCAGGCCGAAACTCAACACTAATATATATCTCTTTAAGTAGTACATCATAGATTAATTCAAAGGCCCTGAATTGATAACATTGTCCCACTTCCCATATAGTACCTTCACACATTCATATATAAGTAATTTCTAATAAATAGAGACGACAAACAATTCATTCCCACTATGATAAAGAAGATATCATGGTGGAAATACACAAAGTCCCTACACACAATGATTCTCAAATAAACAAAAAGAAAAAACTAATACTAAATCTCTACTATGCTTGCATCATTGTACTTCCTTTTATGAGTCTATAATCCATATACATGATAAGTACTACCATATACCCGTAAATCAAAGCTTATCTGGAACTTGCTTATTAAAACTAAATTAAGGATAATATGATGACTATGATCAATATTTAACAATTTCTTAATGTAGTTAATGGTTTGACTTTTTATAAGAGTGACTAAAGTAGAGTTTAAGATACAACCTGACACAATAAATACTAGGATCTGAGATAATGATATATTGACTACCATGAACTCGAAGATAATTAAACCCATAACTGTCACTATAAGTTATAATAATTTTTCGGTTTTTTTTTTTTAAATTGTCCAATTTTGTGCATTTCTAAGAATAAAAATAATTTATTTTTCAAAAATAGGTAACAATCGAAGAATTAAACCTCTTTTAAATCGAGATTTTTAAATTTTTGGTTAGAAATCTACATTTAAAAAAAAATTAAATGCAACTAACTGACGTTTATATATATAATAATAAAATGATTTTCCACATAAACACCTCCAAAATTAGATTTGCAATATTGAAAAACAAGGTGTTCTAACACTTTTTCGTCGATATAATACGTTAGCAACACTAACTAAGGTCATAAATTAAAAGAATCGCATTTTTATCGGTTTCATACTCCATTGATAAATTACATATATTTGCAATTACATCCCTGAAGTTTTTAGTAAAAAAAATGACAAACTGCTCAAATAGAGGATTTCAAAACTCATATATCAAATATGATACGTATAACTATTAGTGTCGGTCCTAATTTATTCGGTCCATTCCAGTCTTAGGACCGGTCCAATCAGTCCTTAGGACTGTCGATCATAGGACAGGTCCTGAAAATATTTCATAAAAATATCAATGGATTATTAAGCTAAATAAGATATATGAAATATGTAATTAGATTATTGCACATATCTTACAAAAAAAATATTATTTTTCCATTATAATACGAACTTATTACATTGTTACTTAATTTGTTCTATAACAGAATAATTAAAACAAGGAAAAAGCCCCTGATTGTAGTCACAGGGTTCGATTTTCCTTTCTTTAAGGACCGAAAAGTCGGACTGGACTAGATGTACCGACACAACACTATGTATGACTTAATAGGGTTAAGGAAAAAGTGAGCCGACTAAAAAATTTGAATATCATCCTAATCTCTCGATCAGGTATTATCCCCCAACCGAGGCTCAGCAAGGTTATCAAGATGATCAAGAAATGTATAAAAAAAGGTCAACAAGAATTCCTAAGAAAATTCTAATTTTCCAAATAGATCATAATTATTTTATTTTTTTAATCCTAGACCCAAATATGCCGGTCAAATGAGGTATTCCCAGGGTTAATAGAAATAAAAGGTTTTACCATCAATTAATCAGGCATGCTAGAATTTTCAATTTGATGTATCGTACAGACTGTTAGGTAAGAAAGGCAGATTTGACGCGTATAAGTCAACCCAACTCAGAGTAATGAAGCCAAAAATAATAAGTGTTTTATGAACAATTATTTTGCAGCGAAAAACGCCGAGTACTATTTGGGGGCATCGCTGCAACAAGTCTCTAGAGTTACAAGGAAACTTTGATGAAAAATAAAAATTCAGAAAAAATGATTTGTATCTAAGAAGTTAGATTTTTGGACTTTTCAGACCACCTTGGTATGGTTGTCTTAATATGTTTATAACCGTGTTTTATATAATATTCCCATTCATATCAAAATCAATTAACGACCCCATTCGGGTCGAGACGTACGTGTTGGTAACCATGTGCCTATGGATTACGCAGTGAATCAAAGGTTGGGGGGAATCACTGTTTTCGACTAAAATGAGTAAACAAACTACCAGTCAATTACAGAAGGCTTGACGTGTTAAACACACTTTAAATCAAACCCCATTCCATTGTACATATTATCTTTTTAAATACACTACATTTTAAATCTACGACTTCATTAGATAAGTGAAGAAATGTTTGAAGACATCCTCCACGCCCAACTCATGTTTTCCTTCTTTACCGAATGATTTGTAACTTGTGAATGGCCTGAAGAAAAGTACAAGTATTTTCAATAGTAAACAACATACACCCCTAATACTTTGAGAAAAAAAAAAGATAAAATTGTAAAGCCGAAGTATGTTCTACGTTTTGACGTACCTTTATGAAAACACTTAACAAAAAATACACACAAAATAGACATTTGTTTATAAAGTAAAGAAAGCAAGGAATGAAGAAGAAGAAGAAAAAAAAAACCTCACTCATATTTTAAATGTTTAAGTTTTTTATACATTTTTAAAGCGAAGGAATCGTAAACAACTCTTTCTTTAAATCTCTACGTAGAAGATATATTAACTATCTATATTAGACTGGATCGTAAATTTGGAGAAGCTAAATCAAATCTTGACGCTATACTAATGAATGTATAGAGGTTGCGTAGGGCCTTTAAAAAACCTATTTATTTTGTAGCCAGCTGTCGATTATCCCTCGTCTACTTTGATACGTCATGGCTATTTCATAATTTATTATTTTTGATATAAAACAAAGTAATAGGTTGGCCATCATTTAGAAATACAACTACGCTTTTAATAAAGTATTACTAAGCAATATTATAAATATTAATACAGTATCGAATGAAATACTATGTAGGATTTTAATATTATGAAATAAACGTATAAATGTAATTCTTTCTAAAAAATTGTGGATAAATGATAATTAACAATGATAGTTTCTAACGAGATAAGTAGCAGATGTTATGAGATACTTATTTGGCTAACTAGCAGATTTCGACCTGTTTCTGTTTCTTTGTGGGCCAATTTTACTTTCCTTGAAAATATATATATATATATATTGGAAATTAAAAGGTAACACTTCATCTCGTTATTAAAAGAGTAGCAGAAATAATAGTTATTAATTATATTAATCAGCCGACAAATCCTACTACGGAAAATCACCTCCGGTGATTATGACCTTGGCGAGTATACACTTTTTCATTTATAAAAAACTTGTTAGAAAGACTGTTGTTTATTCATTTGAAATAGTTATTTATTACAAATTGCTTTATTTTTCATGAATTTCTGTCAAATTAACAACTTTATATTAATTTTTACCAAAAGAAACATTTTGGACCTTATGTCTCGCTCACACTTAGAGAAAAAAAGAAATTTAAGAACCAATCTAACGTATATATATGTAACAATAAAAAACATTTTGATGTTGTTAAAAATAGCAACACTTGGATAATCATGACTAATGCAATGGAATGAGATGGAACAAAAACTCTTAAGTAACAAGAAGAAATGCAATTAAGTATACAGTATAATAATTCATGAACTATATATAGTATCCCGTCAACAAAAAAAGAAAACCATACTAATTTTTCTCAAAATTGCGTGTGGACTATACTTTTATGCTTCAATTTCTATTAACTAATCGATCTTATTAACCCTTTGGAGGGAGCGATAATTGTATTTTAAGTAGTCAGTAGAGCACTTTAGTTTTGTATTGCAAGTATTGAACAGAATAATTATGGGGCCTCCAGTCAAACACGTTTGGTTACCCCAGCTCTAGATGAATTGCTGATGAGGTAATATTGTGTGTTACACAACCCATAAATCAGGATCATGGAGGAACTCAAACTTATAACATATCATTGAAGTAAATTTCAAATACAGCGTGCTATATTTGAGAAGGATAAAAAAAATAGAGATCCTTACGGATCCAAGAGACCTCCGTTCTCTGGGCTTTTTTATCCTTCTCATTTAAATTGTAACTGCTTCAATAATTGTTTTTCAAACTATTTCTTGCTGCGATTTATTCTTCAACAATCAAAGGTTGATTCCTATATAATACTTTCTCACCTTAATCCTATTTTTACAACTATAATTTCCTCCTCAATCCTTTACATGACTTTCCCAAAGTCAAAGAGGTTGAGTTATTGGTAAAGCACATGTTGTCCCCTCAACAGACCGCTACCAGCTGAATCACAAAGACTTTAAGGACGCAATAAATGCTAAAGTACTTTTTCAAATGACCTTGAAAGGATTAAAGGTCAATAGAATGGTTCAAAGATTTAAGATCACTCTCAAATGTATCAAAAATTGAGCATTGATTGTGACTGAAAAAATCGGTTCACGAATTGAAAATAATTTAACTTCGGTCTACAGAAATATCCGTACAAAAATAAAAAAATCAGTCTTCGACAGAGTCTGAAGACTAGTCAGTTATTGATAATTACAATTTTTTATCATTAAATGCAACAATTTGAAGAAGAGGAAGAAGAACCTGTTATCTTCGTCATCATCTTCCACCTATCAAAACAACTTGTCAAAACTACATGCTTACACATTATATGCATAATTTACATACAAGATGAGAAATAACGTCAATTATATTAATTTTATAATAATGTACGTAGAAGTTAGTTTATTGCGTCATCGTTACGTCATGATTCAAAAACCATGATATTATTGTGTGCATACATTTCGAAAGAACAAGGAATATATTCTTTAATAAAAATATGAAGACAATATTCTTGAAGAATATAAAAAAATTTAATAGTGTGCATTTTCAATGATCAGGGGCCTCCACAGGGGGTGGGCTAGAGGGGCCGTAGCCCTCTCCCCAACCAAAAAATGGATTTTTACTAGAAAATTTAATATTTGTAATTTAATTTAATCAATCAATTTTTTTCTTCAAAAAATACAATTTATTCTGAAGAGCTGGTGATTTTTGAAATTTTTTTCCTCAAAATATTATACATGTAATATAATTTTTGAAATTTTTATTCCTAAAAAATTAATTTTTGTGAACAGCTGTGGATTTTGATATTTTTTTCCTAAAACTTTAATCTTTTGAGAATAGCAGAGGAATTTTGATTTTTTCTTTCTGAATAATTTAATTTTATTGTGAACATCTGTAGATTTTTGAATAAATTTAATATTTAAGAATAGCTATCGATTTTTGAATTTATTTTTTGGAGAATAAGAGTTGTTTTTTCAATTTTTTTTCGAAAAAATAGAATAGTTGATATTTTTTTAATTTTTTTTTCAATTTTTTTCATAAAAAATGACCCCCAAAAAAAAAAAAATAATAATAATAATATATATATATGTATATAATTTTGCTCACGTCCCTGATGTCATAAATTTCATCATCATGAAAGGCAACGTCATCTTAGTGGCTCATAGTCGATATTTTTAATAAATAAAATGAAAAAAATAAGTTCAGTTAATCTTAATAAAACAATAAGAATAAAACACACCAGCATTCAATCCTAATTGATGCCTATGATAAACAGTGTTTTCTGAATTAGATAAAAGTAATATGTAATAAAAATCCCTACAAAATGATTTGAACAATTATTTTTTGTTGTTGATAGATTAGGGACGACAAAAGTAAGATAACTAGATAAAAAAATATTATTCTTTCCACAGTAATAGTTAATTTATTATCTATACTATATAAATAAGATTTAAAACGCTGTAACAACATTCTGATATATAATAAAACTAAATAGTAAGAGGGATATATTTTTGATAGACAGTGAGGTGAGGTGTCCTTGGATTTATTGGTAGCATTTTAAGCACGAATACAGAGCAAAATTTCACTATTTTCCTTAATATTAATAAAAAAAGGGTTTCTTTTCTTATCAAACTTGGTGGTTATTTATGAGCCCCCCCGAATGGATGACATAAACAATGTTGACGTCACATGAAAATGCTCTATCATTCTCAGAATAAATTTCGAAATAGCAATGTTTAAAAAAGAAAAAATAATAATCCCTAGATAATATTCAAATTGAATTATGTGTGAACATAACGGTGTTTCATATAGACAGACCATAACAGACGTTTGTTCTCATACATTCATGAACTCCTCTTCTTAAAATATCACACCTCCAACACAAATACAGGAGGATAACGAGAGATTCAGGCATTTCAGAAAAATAATTTTTTTTTCTTCACTTTACTAACTTATTTTCTCACTACAAGAAGAGTAGGTAATTGGCCAAAGAATACAAATAAAGTTTAAATATGTTAAAAAAACACTTTACAAATACGGGTTTCCTTTATTTTTACTTATTATGTCCAGTTGTGGGGTTCATTAAGAAGCGAAAGGCTTTGTCAGGAACAATTTCATTAATATGATGTATGAATGCAAGGCTTTGAAGGTTATTGATTTATCGGTAACCCTAAATACTGGATTGTCTTTTGATCCAATGGAACAGTTAACCGATGAGGATAAAACTTCTTCCTCTTTGATTTTTCGTCCCTCTGTGTAATTGAAAGACATCCTAATGTTTAGTAATGAGAAGCGCGAGTCTTCTTAGCTTGCCCATTTAACGGAGTTGGTAAATTGAAGAGTCAATTTTCTTATCCTGAGCTTTCTTGTCTACCTTATTCAATTATACTAGAAACCTGATTGAATATTCGTCTGCGCTCAAAAAAGACCTTAAGATTTGTTGAAGAGTGTTAATTGTACGTCCTTCTTGGACTCAGTGTATAATTGAGGAGTACCATTAGAGTTATTTTTGCCTATGTCCTTCTTTATATCATTTCTCGCCTCCCTGTTAGGTCTATTGTAATTTTTTTCTATAGGAAATTTTCAAAGAGACAGATTCAAACTGAATTTTCCTTTTAAAGATGTCCATTTCATTAAGGACCGAATTATTAATGTCCAACAAAAATCATAAAAATATTAGACACAGGGGCGTCTTCAGGATTATATATATTATATTATTTGGGGGGAGGGGGCCCAGGTTTTAGATTATTTTTTTTTTAAAGTTACAAAAATCCATTGCTATAAACAAAAAAAAATTCAAAAAATATCAAAATTCAATTTCAAATATTAATTTTTTTAATCCATAAGAGTAGACAGAAAAGTAAATTTTTCAGAATTTTGTTTCCCAATTTCAAATAAAATAAAATTTAAAAAATCCACAAGTATTCAAATAGTGGAATATTAATTTTTTTTTTACCTATTCAGAAAAAATTAAATTTTTTTGGATTCTTTTTTATTAAAAAGCAAAAATGTCTTAATTTGAGGGGGATACAGCCCTTACGGACACCTCTGATAAGACCGAACATCAGCACTAATAGATTTAAAAATATACTGCAATTCAATTTTATCCATAATACATGAAACATAAATAAATACTTGATCGAGTACGAAGAAGAAGAAAAACGGAAAACAAGAAGGTGAAATTGATATAAAACAGATGCGTGCATATTGCATACTTATGAATAATATGTAAAGTGAGTAAAAATTAATGCAAAAAAAGCAATGAATAAAATAAGCCTGTATGTACATTAGGGTGAGGACTGTGAATAGGGTATAATTTGATTATACCACAGAATGCGTGAACTTTCCTCATCCATTATGTGAGACTTGAAATTTTTGAATAGATATGAACTGATTTTAATAGGAACGATTTTACCGCTAAATATACACTCCTGAAATAGTGCTTCTATAAATATATGAAGAGAAAAAAAACACTATATATACAATGGACAAAGCAAGTAATGAAGGATGAAGTAAATATTGACATTTTTTAAACTCTCTTCCATTTTTTAGTAATAAATACTAATTACTCGAAGAAAAAGTCCTAATAATATTAAACCAGTATATATTAATCGAAAATATATATTTATAAACAAAACTATTATATACAGGGTACAAAATCTAGTCAAGAAGCTACACACATTTTTTTAAAAGATTTTCTCCTAAACGCGTTTCATCCGATTTAAATAAAAACAAACGTTACATGAATGTTGAATTTCAGTTTTTTTTTTGTCTTTTTTGTCAGATTCCAAAGTTCTTCCTTGATCATGGACATCAGCTAGGAAATTGTGATGCAGTAGGATCTGTTGGTGTGTCGCTCAACTGAACCCCACACACAGAAGTAAACAGGGCTGAGGTCCTTGGATGTCAAACAATGGTTCCAAATAAATTAATAAAAAATCTGACAATCACGACAACGTTTATTCATAGTCACCTCCAGACTCTCGCAGTTCCTTCCTGACTCTCCAGACAAAAGACCTGTAATCCAAGCTTAAGATATTTGCAATATCAACATTATCTCTTCCAGCGAGGACACTGCCTTTTCCGGGATTATGGAACTAATACTTTGTTGATCGATTTTTTAAGTGAGGTCAAACACTTCTGTCTAGTGTTGTTTCAGTCCTTATTTAGGAACAAAGACTATAATACAGTCCAGTTTAGCTTCGGTGCAGTCCAGTTCATTCCTAAAACTTCTAAAGTTCGGTCCTTTATGTCGCCACTCGAGTTCTTTTTCAAAGGACAGACAATCTTAAGGGCCGGGCCGCTTCTAGGACTGAAATGACACACCACTACTTCAGGCTAGCCACCAAAACAACTAATAACTGCGTGCACAGCTGTCGCTCAGAGTTTGTTGTTAAATATCGTCCACACGCTGTATATTCATACTACCCAAAAATGGGATTTTAAAGTTTTGCCAATTTTTCAAAAATTGAATAGGCCTTATGTTCACGGTAAATATTTCAACGAAATATTATATACACAAATGTATGGACGAAGTCCGAGCATCAGCATTATCCTAATGCGCATATACATACGTAACCTTTAATGGGACCTTTAAAGATACATAATCACTTCTAAGTTTTCATTAAATTAACAATTCATGCAAATATTTATCAGCTTGCAAAAACAATCTCTTAACGAATTTTGAGAGGATATCTATGTAGGCCGAGGGGTTATAAAATTGATAAGAATTTAAAAAAGAGAACACATTTTTGTAGTCATCGCATTAATTGAATTGATTTTTTAAATCCAGCATTTGGTTGATGGTTCCCTCCTATCAAACCCTTTTAACTCTGCAAAATAACAATAAATCATTACGTACTTATTTTTTTAAGTAAATATTTTGCAAATTTTTATTTACTTTTTACATTTATCAAATACATACAAGAGTATTCTTCTACTTTTTCTGTAGGCAAGACATGTATGTATGTTATACTCAATAGTAAGATAAAACCTTTTGATAATGTGTCTACATACTTGAAAAATATTAATAAAACGATGTTATTGAATCAAATATGTTGGGATAGAAGAATATTTAGTTATTAGGAATGTATCGGTTTAAGACTTTTGACATCATCAATCTGTACAAACCGGGGACACAGAATGGAACAAACTTAACTCAATGACAACATCATACACAATTACTTAATGTCATCGTACATTTTGACCCGTTAACAGAAAGGCAACCTTGAATGATTTTACTCAAAATTGAGACAATTTACACCCCCAAACTAATATTGTGATGAATCCTTAGGAGGTGCAGCAAATTGCACTGAAATGAGCACAAATCCAATGCAACCATGAAATAATTAATAGATTATATTTGAAAGGGGCTACATAAATCAAATAAAGGTTCTTAACTAAAGTCAACTTTGCGTGCAAAGCCTACAATTGACCTAAATATGCCTTTGGGCTGTATGATCATATGATATACAAAAATTTATTGAACATTTTGTGTTAACTCGACTATATATTGGCATTCTTGGATTCAAGATTAAACATAATAAAGAATGATCTTGGGAATAGTTTATATTGATCAATTAATGAATAATAATGTATTTACTATTATTTACGAATCTATCCATCAACTTAAAATACAAAAGAAATCATTCCAATTAAGATAAGTTTATATATTATATTTCATCAGTTTAAACATATATATATATATCCATATTTAAGTCATTGGAAATCATTTTTGAATGAAAAATGATTAGTAGCTTAACTGTATTTCTACTCCAACTCCTTAAGAAGAATACAAATGCGAAACTCCGCAGTACACCTTCTATTGGAAACACAAGGTCCCTCTACTCTTTTTAAGAAAAGCAAATATGATACATTATAAGAGGTGTTTGTTAACCTTTTACGTTTTTCAAGGGAAGATATCGACTTTAAGTCCTATAATATTGTAAATATATGATCCAAGACCTGAAAATTAATTTCACCAGCTGTTAACATTTTCTTTTATTCGAGGAGTGAACATTCAAGTATTAAGTGTATGGGCTCATAAATGACGGAGAGTAACATTGATGATTTGTTGGGGAGCTATAAGTTTATGTCTTTGTCGAAGTTAAATGGAGGATATACATCATAGTAATTACAAATGAGACGATTAAAAAAAAAAAATCCTAATACAGATTCCGATGTGATTCTAGTAAAAATTCCCCAAGCCAATTCTTTAATATTTTGAATAATAGTCAGAAAATACAATTTTGCTATCAGGGTCGTTCACAAGATTATATTTCGAGTGGAAGGGGAGGGGGAGGGGGGATAGTTAGTTTTTTTTGGATTTTCTATCAAATATTAAATTAGAAAAAGAAAAAAAATTCAAATATCCAATTGGATATTTAAGTTATTTTTCAAAATCCACAAATTATTCACAAGAACTTAAATTTTTCCTGGATTTCCAAAATCCACAGCTGCATACAAAAAGAAATTCAAAAATAAAACTTTTAACATAAATGCTCTTGAAAAAAATTCAAAAATTGAATTTTTTGGAGAAAAATTTGAAACACATAGTTATCAAAAAAAGTTGAAAAATTCAATTAAATTTTCTAGTAAAAAGCAAAAATTCCTTAATTGTCCCCCCCCCCCAATTAAGGAATTATTTTATGACTTGGAAAAGTAATAAATAGTTAAATACCAGTAATTAATTAGAATCGTAATCGCAAATTAAACAATCAATTCTCCAATTCCGATTGATCGTCTCATTTTAATTGTAATGCCTACTTATATCATCTAGATACTGAGTGGGATGTATATTTATTTCTTCTCCCAAATATTCTTCAAATTGTCAGAGTTACCATGACATTTTTCGGGGTATTTTTAATAGTATACCGTCAGATCATATTTTCTACAACTCTACAGATGATACAACCCTAATATTTATAAATAAATATATAGTCTTATATTTAAACGAGGCGTGCCATTGATTAGTGTTTTAAATGGTGCATGTTTTCTACATTTATGAATGTATGCATGATGATCAGTTCAAGAAAATCAACTATAAATCATATCTTAAAAAATAAACAACATGTACCTTTTATTGCTTTTTCTTATATTTTAAATAACGTGCCTATATCTTTTAAATGACTCCCACGTCCTTACCTTTAAAATAAAAACAGATATTTTTAAAATGCAAGTACAACATTTGAAAACACACAAATATGATGGTTGATGCAACGCGCGTTCTCTTCGTATTGAAAAGTTATAATGATTAGTACATTATCTAAAAATAGATGGACATAACATATCAAGAAGAGTACAGCGACCTTTAAAGATAGATATAAAACTAAGCCGGCAGACACAGCATTTCAAGACAAGGTCACAAGTTAGCTTGCAAAAAGTATATATATATATGTATAATACTAATCACTTGACGTGCAAGATAAGGTAGCAGTATACAACGTACAAACATCAGGTGGAATCCATCCTTGTTAGTATTTTGTTCATGTCGTTCTAAAATGAGAATGGTAGTTGGTTAGGCTTTGTTTGACGGAGAGATGATTCATTCAAATTGGATATATATGCCTATTATTTTTGATTGCTCCTTTATGACATTGCCATTCCTTAAACAGGAAGTTTTGAGTAACCCATTCATATAAATATGTATCCCTAATTGGTTAGTGTCTTAGGAAAGAGCTTTTACGACATTACAAATAAATACATATATGAAAGAAATCCGTTTGTAAAATGCAATATCAAATAGTGCTAATGTCCGAAATGATATTTTTTATAATAAAATACCTATACCAAGTAGATTTGTCAGGAAACAACATATTTTCGTACTGGGTTCCAATACCAAAATTGTTCATGGTATTTTGATAATTTAATACTTAAAATAAAATGACAATGCCTTTAATAAGACCATTCACGAGCACTTACAGGGACGTTAAAACCTTTTGAAGGGAGCAAAATATATTAGGGCCCTGGACTTTTAGTATTGAAGCAACCCTGTGGTTCCTACGCCACTGATTTGCAAGGGTGTCTGCAGGACTTTTGTGAAGCCTATTTTTTTTGGTGCTTTGTCATAGACGAATCATTGTTTTTTATGGAAGTATCAACACTACAAGTACAGGTTCTAATATATATTTAGTATCGTTTTAAATGGGTCAGTACGCCGAATAACATTAATCCACCATATGAAATAATATTTTAGACAGATATCCATAATATTACCACAAATAGATTATTTCAATTAGGAGAAAATATAGATACGCTGATCTTTTTTACAGATACATTTCAAATTTAATTACGTATTAGTCAAAAAGGCCCTTATTTTTTTTAAATATAATATATGAGGAATATTTTTCTTTTTGTAGATAACAAAATTTTACTATATGGAGAAGAAAATTCAGACTAGGGACATATTATTTCAAGTTACCAACATATCAAAAGCTTTAGTTATTTTAATAACGACCACCAATTTGAAAATCATGTATATATAATGCACTGTTAATTGTCAGTGACGAACTGCGATTAGTGCAGTACCGTAGAATTTACGAACCACCGTCTCAGTCCTAATGTATGTACATATTAAAAATAGTGAGACAACATAGTAAAGAATAAAAAAACAAAGGAAAGAGCCCCCCCCTTTTATTGGTCCCCTTAGAAACAGCCCCCCTCCTACCCAGTTATACAATGGGGGTAGGCTTTTGAACAAATGGGATCGCATTATAAGAAATGTGCAAAAAACAAGTAAAGATGAAACATTTCATTACTCAACAAACATAGGTACGACAAATTTCATATCATATCTTATATGGCTCAACTCCAAGTAAAACTGATCTACAGTCGATCCTTATTCCATCATTTGAACAAATGTAAAATACAAACTAAGCACACAGTTCCCAACTACTTGAAAAAGAAAGATATGGACAAAATAATTCCTAAAATATAATATGTATTTCCCACAATCCATTGATTAAAAGATAATTATCACAAAAGGTGTAACATATTGCGTGTTAGGCAGAATAATAAATGAATAAAAAACCAAGGTTTTCATTCTGCATTCAATTTAACAAAAAATAAAAAGGATTTAGAAAAACAAAACCGCATTCCTTGATAGGCGCTGTTGCTTTTGTGAGCTATTATGAATGATTTTCCCCCCCTCTCCTTAACCAACTCTCCCGTAGTGAAACATAATATAACTCAATATTATATTATTTCACGGGCGATTGATGGGAAATTGTATTTTTATATATCTGGCTATAGTGTATACAGATCATAAAATATAAATAATATATACTGATAACATAAATTGAAACGACACATTTCAATTTGTAAATAAATACATCTATTCATATTATGAGTCAAAAACAATGAATGACTGTTTTTTTTGTTGAGAGAAGGATTCATGTAGCATCGATTTAAGTACAAAGCTACTTGAAGAAAAGAAAATGTCTTATTTAGTAGACTATTGTTGGGGTTCGATTCTGGAAATACTAGATCGATCTTGGACAGAGTCTCAAATCCCTATTCAAGTAATGAGGAGGCTTGTTTTTTTATGATATTCAAATAAAACAAGGCAGAGGCTTTAAAAAAAAGTACATATTGCACACTTTTTGCATAATTCATACTAGTAAAGAAAACAGATAATGAATAGCAGATTAACATATTAAATGCCATGATTATTGGCTTTAATAGGGACCTGAGCAGCAACAGGGCATATCCTAATCCTCTTTAAATACGCAATTCATAACAATTTAACTTTTCCAAACTTAAAAATAAAAAATAAGCTCATGAAACAGGATCATTTTAATCTCCTATGTAGTATTTTGATGTATCCAAGAAACATCCATTTTTTTAAACGGCATTATTAATAATATATATAAATAAACCCTCTTTTTGAGACAATTTATCCTCCTCTTCTTCTCGAGGATTCTTTTTACTCCCAACATACAAGCAAACACACGTCTTTTGAGGCCCATGGATAAGGCGCCTCTTTATGAGTGTATGTACTGGTATTTGTAGAAAATTGCACTTCTAGGATAGAGATAAAAAATAAAAACATCAAGAGGAGAAGAGAAATATTTTTTTTCTTTTTTTGCAAAAAGTGGTTGCTATGAGGATTCCACGAAGGGATTACTCACAAAAATGAAAGGCGGATTCAAATAGATGGAGGATGGTGTGGAGGGGGGGTTCGAGTAATGATATGGAAGGAACTCTTGGATATGTTACTAGGAAGAAGGCTTCGAATGGGGGAATTTATGGGGGGGGCAGAAAAGGAAGAAGGGGATCTTTGGTGTGCAGAAGAATAGAAAAGGAGAGAGAGAGAGAGAAGAGAGGAAAAGGGAAGAAAAGAGAAGGAAAAAGGGGGAAATGAACCTCCTTTCTCCGGCGTCTCTAGTTTCCCACTTTTTATATGAACTTATTTTTTCTTACCTATAAAACATACGATAACAACTAACGGCAACTTTCCAAATGGCATCATCATGCTTTTTTGAATTAAGACTTATGAGTTGACGAATTATTTTTTAATATATATAAAGATGAGAAGGTGTTTTAACTGCTCTTAGTATTAATTTTATAACGTCTTTCACATTTTTTTTCGCTCTTTTTAGAGCTAATTTCACTCCATATTCTCATTTATATGAAAAATATAATAAAAGACACTTTCATCATCTCACAATTTACGCCGCTTTTAATATTATTTTGTCAAAAATCTTGTTTTATATTAGATATGAATATATGTAATGGACCGCCAACAGAGACGACAGCACCGGCGCATTCGTAAAAACACACTGATTCGGAAGAATTTGTCTTGACTCGACTATGTTGTATATTCCTTATTTTTTTTAAGGATCGTTTAATAGAAAAAGAAAAAAAAGTGGGATGCGCGCACTTCTTTCCTTCACAACACACACACAAGTTCATATATATTCATCTATTTTACTACTTATTTAACTACATTAGGAATTTAAATAGTTATGAAAAGCTTTACTCAAGCGTGTGACGCGCGCCCGGTTCCACGTCAGAGAACTGAGCGGCATACCTTGTTTTATCATTAGTTTCATGGCTTGACTTGCGTTGCCACATACTGCCAAAGGGAAAAACCGCCCTATATTTTTGAAAATGTTTTACCGTTTGTTACTGCATAGTAGTAGTACTACTACTAGTTACTATTATAACAATAATTTTCTTACGATTCTAAAAAGTAATGAAAAATTGGGAAAATGAGAGTTTGCAAAAAAAAGAATCCTCGTGGGTTGACTCCATATTATTACTATTTAGAATGTGTCTGATAGCGATAGGAACTCCTTTGCATTGATTTCGAGAAGGCAAATATAGTATTTTGATAAGGATCATTATAATACATAATTTTGAATCATTGAAGCGGGAGGGCTCATGGTTTTATTTTGTATTGTGTTCAGTGGGGCGCTGTGAAAAGAGAGAGGTTTACTACTATTATGATACATTCATAGAGCCTTTGTATGTATATAAATTTTATATGAGACTCTGAGACGATGGCATACTTCGAAGAACAAATGATTATTTCTGTTTCCCCCTTCACTCAGCACTCTCTTTGCTCTCGTGTTGTTGTTCAGGAAGAAGGAGTCTTTTAGTCCTACTAAATGTAAGTGAGGAAGTAAGTTTTTGCAAATTGTTCTCCCTCATTCATTTCCTTTATAATATTCTTCTTGTCTTTTTAGAGCCACGGCATGATATTCATTCTTGATGGATTTTATAGAAGTGGTTGAAGAGGTGGTCGTAACTATTTTTATTATAACAAACTGCATCACTAAGCCCAATCTCTAGAGTCTTTCATTACATATTATGTCCATTCCTGGGCATGCACCTATTATTATGCTCGATTTTATTTAGAAAATTGAACGTATGCTTATTATAGATTATACCTTTTACTTAATGTAACATTTATATATTTAACAATAAACCCTCATATCAGTTCTTATCCTGACCTTTTACCTGACTCGATAAAGCCTTCCCAATAATAATAATAATTTACGTATTCAACCATGTAAATAACTTGATTTATTGATTATAAACTATGTGTTACGTCCTTTCATATTACTAATACACAGGCTTGGACTCCCTCATTCGTTATTTTTTTTTAAATTTCCATTCAGGCACTCAGCCGTTAATTTTTTTGTGTTCATTTTTTTCTTAGATGAAACGACCAAACTATGATCTATTCTAGTCTAAATTTAATTGGCTACGGAAAAACTTTTTCTTTGGGAAGGGTTCATTTTGTTTTTTGAGGTACCATAGATGAAGTCACCTAATCATTTTCGCTCGTGACGCATACAGTTTTTCGTCCACCACATAATTCATTTAATGAAATTCATAGAGGTTTTGTAGTTATGCGGATATCATGCGGTTACCTTTATTGTATCTTAATACCTTCTATCCAAAAAGAAACAGAAAAAAGTTTAATAATCCGTAGATGGTAGTAAGCAAATTCTTCCCATACATGGAAATATTATTCAATAGTTGTTGAACATTATTCACAGCTGAACAAGAGCTCATTCAAACTCAATCAATCAACATCCAGAACACTGATAAGGATAAAAAAAAAAGAAGAAAAATCGACAGCTGACAAAAAAAATAGCGTGTACATTTTTGTGTAGTGAGGTGATGCCGTATTATAGAGTACTTCATGCTATCTTCAGCTCCTTAAGTGGACAAAAACGTATTCTTGAGGCCAAAATAAAGGTTGTGACCTTCTTGGTCTAGTGGTTCCGGTTTTTGAACCACTAGAACCGGAACTGGCAAAGATAAATTGAGACTGCAATCATTCACTTATTTTCAGTCTCGGTTCTTGTGCTTATTTTCGTTTGATGTATGTATTATTTGGTATATTTATCTGCATATCAGGTTTGTGCCCTGTTTGTGTCTAATATCATTTCATGGGCACAAATTTTCTAGCGAAGCCCCTTGTTTTAAGTGACTTACCAAATTGAGCCTATATAAAAAAGAACCGAACCCGTTGAAAAGAAAGAACCGGGGACGATAGAACTGTTGAACTGGGCATATCATTGGAGAAAATATATTATATGTTTAAGCTCTTATAGTCTTTACCTCGCTAGCAGAAAAATATAAGGTGGTTTCTGTTGTCATTTGTCAATGTTTCTGGATCTTTTTTTCTAATAATTCAATAACGCCGGTCAAATAATATGTTTTCCCGTTAAGGCACTCAAAAATTAACTGAGAGCAGGAACGATATTCATTTGTGCTCAATATTCAAACTTGCTAATATTTAAAATACTAATACCTCCTAAGCAGTTGTTTTATAATCTCTCTACATGTACCTACTCTATATTGTACTTAAAAGGATATTGAGTTACTTCATTATCGTTTTTCTTCATTGTAAATATATATTACAATAAACAACAAATGAGAATATTTATTTATCATAATAATTGACAATAATTATGTATGTGTGTCCATAAATACTATGTTACATCGATTATTATAATAAGTAATTCCTTCAACCAACAACCTTTGTAAATAAGTGTTGTGTGTTTGTAAAAGACAGATGCAGATTTTTAGACTGTATTTCGATTATTCTATGACGTATGTTTGAGTATGAGTGATTTTGTGAAGGATGATGGAGAGGGGGGTTATAATGCATCAACATATAATTTATATTTTATATATTACATTGATTTTAATATATGTGTATAAAAACAATACATGATCTAAATATAATTGCATTAAGGAAATTTGCAGTTGGTAAATAACTGTTATAACCTAAAAACTGCCTGTTTTTTGCTAGTGCATCGATTTGTGAGAGAGGACCGAATTTGGGGGGCACTTAACCCAGGACTTCCTATTGACTGGAGCCAAACTTTTTCTTAAATTAAAATTATTACAAGCCGTATTAAGTCATCAGTTAAGGAAAACTGAGTAAGGAACAACTCATTGCAGGTGACCTTTTAAGCCAAGTTTCTCATTTTGTAACAATTTTAAATTTGAATACTGGATATAGGCATTTAGTGCGGTGACACGATTAAAAAAGCTGGCTGTTGTAAAAGTTTTGCCTGAATTCAAATCTTATACTTAAATGAAATTTCTTAAAGTATGTTTTTTTTAAAAAATCATTGACCTTTTCTATGAAACACAAGGACTTTGATAATTTTAGCTGTGAACAATTCCCTACTAGTTTAACTGTTGAAAAGAGTACCAACTGATTTTACGCCTTATCTTTCTTTTCTTGGATTAAACGTACGGAGATGCAATAAAGATTACTATGTGTTATGAGTGCTTTAACCTTAAGTTGTTGATCTCTAATTATATCTTGCTAAGCAGTAAGAATATCCCTAATAATAGCTGTGGTACTCAAGACCGGACTTGAGTCATTTTTTAAGGGAATCGAACTTGCCATGGTTTGTTATATTAAGCAGTCGAACTTGACTTAGACTCAGGATCATAGTGAGTCGAAGATGAATTGGACTCGGGTCATATGGACCTAGAATCGGAGTCATTTGAGTTTTGGAGTAGTAGTTATGCCACTATCAACAATAATGGTAAAAAACACACAAACTTCGGAAATATGTTCTAATTTGTGCGTGCCATAGGTTGCCGACCCCTGATCTAATATATAGTTTGACTAAACCTTGAATGAATGAACCACATGATTGTTTATTTCGTGAAAAGGAAAGGTTATTTTAATACAAATTACTAAAATATAAGTATTCTGTTGAACATTATTGAGTTCAAATCCCCAAAGTTATATAACTTATAAATAGATAATGAGTGCATAATTTTTATAGATCAAAAATGAAATGCTTGTTTGAATTAATAGTTGGTCATTATAATGACCAATATTGTAGTAAAATCATGCTTTTTAAGACGAAGAAATTGCCACTTGTACAATTTGCTAATACAAGTTGCAACTTGTACACAATATATATAAAGTTTTTCTCCTAATATAATGCAAAAATTCCTTATTTGATATGAGATAAAATATATTTAATATTTTTGTTCTCTGGAGAAGAAGACATTTTTACAAATGGATAAATATATATTCTTTTATTTTAAAACTGGAATTGATTTATTAAATACAATAAATATGGCGATTTTTCAAAATGCAGAAGATAAATTAAGAAAACATTTTACCAAATTATAAATATTTTATAATATTTTAAATGTTATTACCAATAATAAGATGTTGATGTATGCACCAAGAATTTGTCATTCTTTGGTGTTCTCTTTCTTTCTTTATAATAAGATTAAAATGAAGGAGCTAGTATTTTAATAGTATTTGTTACAAAGAGTTTAGATTTCCCTTCATCCCATGGGTAAGTCACAGGTCATTGTAACTTTATGGATGATTGATTATCTTAGTGATGAAGCGTTGTGACCTTGGCAGGCATAATATTAATTAAATAATATCTATTGAGTAAATACTAAATAGGGTAGAATTGAATAGAAGAATGGAGTTACTTTAATTGGTGTTGAGTCGACTCGACTAATAAAATGAGTCGATTTTCAAATTTGAAAAAAACCAAAAACATGTTTTCAGTGTCGTGGTACTGTCATCCCTAAGATGTATTTTAATCCAGTGGTCAAGGGAACAGGGGATTGTAAACCCCCAAAAAAAAAAAAAAAAAAAATATTTATAAAATAAATAAAGGAATTTTTGCTGTTTATGGGAAATTTTTTTGATCAGGATGAAAATTTTATAAGCGAAATTATGGGTAAATTTATTTTTTTTGTGAATAGCTATGGAGTTTTGATATTTTTTTCCAAAATTTAATTTTTTGTTAATAGTAGTGGATTTTTTTTTTTTTTTTTTTACAATAATTGATTTTTTTTTTTTCAAAACATCTGTAGAATTATGAAAAAAATTTCAAAAAGTGGTTATTTCAATTTTTTTTCCCAAAAAAAAATCTTAAATATTTAACTTTCTGTAAACAGCTTTAGCTTTTGAATTTTTTTTCTAAAAATTAATTGTATCAAATTTAATTTTTAAAAATTTTTTACAAAAAATTTAATTTCTTGTTTATATGCCCGTTAAAGTAATAATTAATCCAAAAAACATGTACCTCAAATATGTTCACTCATACACACACCCTCAATCTAAAAATGAATAGGGGATAAAATATATCTAGGGATGAAACTCGTGTGTATTTTGGGCATGAAAAAAAAAAAAGAAACCGAAAATCAACATGATCACTCTGACAATTTGAAAGAGGAGCTTAGCTGTCATGACGCTTCATTAAATCAGCTGTGATAAGGGAGAAGGAATAAATAATGGACATTGGCAAGAATTACTCTGATATCGATACTCAATTTTACTCTGAGTCCAGTAATGGCTAACAATTTTAACCTTGCAAATAATCCCGAAGGTTAGTCCGTCTTGAATGAGCACACGAATAATCAATGTGGTTTTTTACATAATTGAATGTAATAGAAAAGAAAATTCACTACTCAGGAGTTAAGTAACAATGACGACAACAGCGGAAGAAAAGAATATTCATTCTTTAGATATACATCACATTTTTATCACTTGACATATCTGTAGAATGCAAAGAGAATAAAACTGTAGTATTCATCTAACAAAATCCCATCCCTCCTACTAATAAAACGACACAAAAGATAAGAATAGCGCAAGTAGACAATATTATATCTAATCAGTATTCAAGTTAATATTCCCCCCCATTTAAATGGCGCCTCTCTAGGCATGAGTAGTGATTCATTTTCTAATTTATCAACTCGAGTGGATCCATAATTACTCAACTCAACTCAAGTCGAAACAACACAACTTTAATTTGAAAATTAGTCAATACCTATTTTTTATTTTCTTTTCTTTTTTGTAATGTCAAAATTTAATGTTTTATTCTTATTTTTGAATAATCATTAAGAACTCTATGGGTGATCGACTGCTAAGGAGTAAAACATTGGAATGGAATATATAATCAATGTGGAATTATTTTCTACGTATATATATATATATATATAAATGTGGATAATGAGCCCATATAAAGCCCTCCGTCCCTCCCATTTCGTAGTTTTCCTGATCGTTATTGAATTTCAATAGTCATTGAGTGAGTAAATATTTGACTAGAGGGTGGGCTTCAAATGATTCTATAATAGTATTATTATATGAAATAAAAGTAGTAGGTACCCTTATATCTAATTCTGAAGAATGGAAGGATACTACACTATAATACATATTTATTCCATCTTATTGAGTTTTGTAATCTACGTGAACTCGGTTTTTTTTCTTCCTCCGCTATAAATATTTAATATGTATCATGTAGTAAAATTTATTGTTTGAGTCTATTTTGTGTGGTTATATCGGTCAAAAAAATGGGACCCCCAATATCTGTCCTTCAAAAAGTATCAATATTGTAACATTTCCCCTAATAATATAGTTAATTAATAATTATCACGTCAAGAGAAAACAAGAAAAAAAAGTTTTTCAGTTGTGATGTAGTATACGGCATTGCCCGGAGTCATTAATCGGCGGCTAAAAGGCAAATATGCTTTCATAATGTGGAGGATAATTTTCCAATAAATTTCACTGTTATTATGAGTGTATCAGGAGGAAGGCATAAATATATTTTTCCCCTGTTATGCACTGTTATCTTTTCACAAACACAAAATTTAACATAAAAAAATGAGTATGTTTTTTTTAGAAAATACATTTTGCAATTTAATACTCACTAAAATTTGCAAACCCGTGAAAAGGGGTGGACACGGTCTCCATGGAAGAATGGGATGCCAGAAAAATGTGGGCCCGAATTGAAGATTACTCCGAGAAACCCAAGAAAATAAATGGTTAATCTTTTTGTTTGAAAATAAGCCAAATGTACCTCTATTCAATTTTCACTTAAATTTGTCGGCCCTTATGCTAAGGATACCCCATATATTGGATTTCTTGCTAACATTTCCTTATTTCCAAGGAAAAAACGCCATAAAAAGGACAGAAGTAGGACTCGTCATTAAAGTGGTTAGAATATTTGTATGGAGATAATTTTTTCTTTTGAAATTCCTTACTGACACTTTTTCTTACGCCCACTGCCTGTCCTCCAAATTCCAAGAATAAAAACTTTTTTTCAACCCAAAAAGGACTCATTTTTATATTAAAAGTATTTTTTCTTATAAAATTACTAAGTTACCCTGAAAATTGTCGGTAGCATCGTTTTATCTCTCTATACATATATTTGAAAAAAATAAGAAGTAATTCATAACTAAAAAACTTATTTTCAAATAATGAGGTTTTTAATTTATTCAATCCCTTTGATACAAAAGTGAAACTTACATATATTATACATGTACAAGAAATATCTTGAATAGGATTGAGTAATTTATGTAGGAAATAGGATTACCCTTTATTAAAACAATGCAGTTTCTCAAACTGAATTCTCTATGGAAGAAGAAAACAATACCCCCGCCTCTTTGACTTATCCATTATAATGTTATATTTTCAGTTAGTTCTAAAATGTATTTGTGCAGATAAATTGACATTCTATACATTAATTTCGGGAAAAAGTAATTTTGTATTTCCCGCCTTTTTTAAAAACTAAGTATATCTATACTTATAAGTGTATACTACAAACACTTTTGGACAGTATTGCTATTGACCGGTTCAGTTGTGAATTATCGTGCGTCGAGAATGGAGGTTTTAAAGGAAGAAATTCGGTATATTTTACATTTTTACTACCTAATAGGTAAAAACGCGTCAAAGGCGACCATGAAAATTTGCAATTTATATAAGGCCGATACTCTTTCAATCCGTGTTGCATAACAGTGGCTCTGTTCAATATTCTATCCTCTACTGTAAACAGTTAGACTTTTTGAAGCTGGGGATCGAACAGAAGTGGTCAGCATTGACGAATAGGATAGAACTAGACATCATCAAGACACATATTTGATGACGCGCCAGAAACTCCTGGAGCTCAGATGGGAAGTTCTTGTGCATTCGCCCATCAGTACGGACCTGGAACCAAGCTACACGCACCTGTTTCGGTATATGTACAACGCACTTTGTTGTACAAATTTGGTCGAGAAGGGGTTTTTCAAAAAAAGTATTATGAATTTGGATTCTCGTTGGCAACAAGTTATTTTAAGCCAGGTCATACTTGGCTTAAATTGCTGATTCTAACACTTCTTTTTAAGGATTGAACTAATGCGAGGAAATATTAGACGTCATGGGATAATAAATTAATATTTTAATGAAAATAAAAAAAATGCAAAATGTTTATATGTAATTTATGAGTTTACACTTCAATTTATCATTGAATCATGAGTCTAAAAATTTGTTCAATAAATTACAAAGTGATATGTAGGACTTATACTCTAATGATTCTTTTCTATATGCAATTATTATTTGAGTTCATTAATTAAGTTATTAATTATTATCAGATGGCCATATTTGGGCTCTATCCATACGGATTTTTTAAGGGTTGATACTGATATTTTCGGGAAGAGTGGACAAGACACTCGGAAGAAGTTATTCCATCGCTCTAAAGAAGAAAAGGCTTGGAGTTATATAATATGACTAGGGTTGTAAATCGTAAGCATAATTATCAGAGAGAGAAAACATCTAAGTATAAAGTGGTTGTGCTCATGAACAACAAAGAGTAACAATGAGTAAATTGGTTGGGGACTTAAAGGTGCGAGTCATTTTTAGACTCAGTCTAATAGATGATCGACATAAACATTTTCATGCTAAATACGGAGAGGGATTTGTCTTTATTTTCTTACTCTCATAGTTGGTCACAGCTTATTCAATAAAATGTCCTAATAGTTAAGCTGTTCTTTTTCAAGCATGCATGGAATATTCAGGGTTACCAATTACCTTGTCATTTTTCGTTGTTTTTCTTTTTAAATACCGGCAAGTCATATTTTATTTAACTCTAGAAATCTTTATTTGGTATGTACATTTTCCAAGTCAGATGGATTAATTGTAATACAACAATGTCGACTTATACCCAAATTCTGAAATTATATCTGATCAATAAAGGGAGGAAGCTGATTAATCAGTGAAATAAACTATCAAATTAATGTTTGATATCCAAATAAAAAAAATTTATCAAATAGCGGCCATTTTAGCTACTGTACAATAATTTTTCTCATCACCGTAACAAAGCAGAATTGTTAAGATTTTTATAAATTACATTCTGAGTATATATATATTATGTGGTCTTAGTTTTATTTTATTCATTGTCAGTGAAGTTACATATAGGCCTTATTTTCAAAAAAATTAACTGTTGAACAATAAATAAAAGTTAAAAATTATGGATTACATAGTTCTAAGGTATTATTAAAGAGATCTTTATGAAATTACCATATTTGAATTTTCAATAGCTATTTTTTTTAAAAATAGCATTTTGTTTTCTTGGTTAATAATATATCAGTATTACTTTGCAACTTTGTGTAATGACTAATTAATCTCAACGACCTTAAATTGTTTTATTTAATGAGGCCTCAAAATATATACTGAAAAGAACTGTATGATCTAAGGGATGCCTAATTGAAAGAAAATCATATGTTTATTTTCTTTAAAAAATGAAATAGCCGAAATTCCTCTAAAAAATTGGCTAATTTATTTATTGATTACCAATATGTTATTAATTGTGTTTATTTATTCTTTAAATCAGTTTTAAATTTTTGAAGTATTATTAATTTCTAATCTTTGGGTCAACTTTTGAGTAACAAAAAAAGTTAGAAATACACAAGCAAATATGCTTAATTTCTTTTAAATTTAATGTTTTTTTATTTGTATTAAATCAAAAAATATCAAACCATAGGATAAATCATGTGAATGTCAAACAATCTTCTTTTTTAAAAGGTTTTTAGTTGAAGATGAAAAACGTCTAGTTTTTTAATCTTTTTAGAAGGAAAAATAACTCATTTGAAGCATACATAATTGATCATTCATTTTCAAAAGGGACATCATTTTAGAGCCCATGAAGTAAATTTTTTGATTCAAAAATCATTTGAGGTTAGGCATTCAATATAAAATGAAGCTATTTCATAACGTCAGAAATTCAAATTATTATTTTAAAAATGTTTTTTTGCTATAATGATCACATACTCCTTAATGAGACAATACATGTTTATGTATTCATTTGGCTGGAAGATCATTAGCTTTGACATTAAGCTTGTCTTGGTAGATGATTACTCGAAAATTGGGGATTATGTACAATCAGTCATATTATATATAGTTATGTAAATCCTGTGATTTTTTTAGCTGCCCTGTTTTTTGTAATAGGTAATCTGAAGAATGAATGATCTTTTCCATTGCAGTTATCATTGTTATTTCATTCTTGAGTAGTGAACATACTTTCCTCAATAAATTCAATTATATTAAAAACCTGATGGAGCCTACGAGTGTGCTCATAAAAGACAGAGCGTAACCATTGGGATTTGTGAGAGAGTTATAATTTTAAGCCCTTGATGAACTCAGAGAAGAATTGGGGGTCGCCATAGAATAATTCTTGCCAATGTCCTTGTACATTTTCTTTTTCCCCTCCTCCCTTGTCACAGCTGATTATAGCTGATCTCCTCCAAAACATTCAAAAATGTCCGAGCAACAAGCAAAACGGCAGAGGGTGTGCGATCTCCTCTGCGGAAAAAACCAAAAGTGTACGTTGTTCAAAAACAGGAAAACTGATTGCTTCTTGGCTGAATCAAGAGCTCAGGTCGATTTAACCTTCAGGACCAAACATCCAGCTCAGATCATGGTCCTCGGTGTCATGGCGTTGGACTGCAGCAAGATTTCTCCCTAATATTTCAAGATCAACGAGAAAGTCAACACCGACTTCTACTACAAGGTCCTCAGGTACAATGTCTTACCATGGTAGAAGAACACGTTCCCCAGGCACAACTATGTGTTTGGCCAAGACGGCGCCCTTGCACATACGTCAAGAAGGTGCAGCATTTCTGCTGGGAGCACATGGCTGCCTTCTGGCTTCGTCCTCACCCGACGTGAACCCCTGGATTTTGGTGTTTCGTGCAAATTGGAGGGCAAGACGAACAAGAGTTCTCGCCCAAATGTCGATGCTCTGATTTCGGAGGAGTGGAACAACTTCTCCTCGGACTTTATCAATGCCAACCTTGCTTCTGTTCGTCCCTGTATTGAAGCCATAATTCCGAATGGAGGGAGACATATTGAATAAAAAGTGTAGAGCATTGTTGAATTACCAACTTTTGGTTCAGTTCAAAAGTTTTCCATAAAAATGGCACAAAATTAAAATATGTAGAAGTAAAAAAGACTTATAAAATTTTCTAATTGTTGAGTCCTTAGACTGTCAACATGAGTTTCATCACTGAATTTATATATATGGAGTACACAACTCTTTTTTTCCTTTTTTATATTTTGACTAACTAAGCGATATTTCTGAAGAGTAACGTAGTTTTCAATTAAAACAGCAATTGAATTAAAACAATCGTGAAATGAATATCTTAAGACTAGAAAAGTTTGTAATCTTCTCATATCTTCAATGGACAAAGTGTCAAAAATGACACAAAGCAAATTAAACTCAAGACTTTTATTTAAAAGTGATTTATTTTACAAGAAAACACCCATCATAATCTTAATTTTACATATAAAAATGGGATTTATTTGGTTTAAAAAAAATGGAAATAGAATAGGCGTTCCAAGTACTCCTGGGTTCAATATTCTGTCTAAATCCAAATGAATGAATATTCCTTAATTTTAAAGTCTCTGCTTTGTTTATTTAGAAACTAAAATCAAAGTTATTTATATAATAGTATATGAGGTAAGTTAACACTAAACAATCTTATAGAAAAATATTTGTATATGTAATATGGAGGCCAATATTTCATTTTTGATTGAAAGTTTTGTTTTGTAGATGTGACTGAAAGCCTTACATTTTCAAACCATATTTGATTAACACACTTTTAAAAGTAATGTTTCTGTACGTGTCGTGAATCTAAATCTAAATAGTCAATCTAAAATTAATCTTGAGCAAAAATCATGAAGCAGAGACAATCCCAATGATTTTTTTTTACTTTATATATGCAAACAGTCAAATACTTTATCGACATATTTGAGTCAATTATAGGCTTTGTATGGGATGAATTAAGACATCCAAGATTTTTAGTTCTATTGACCCCATATGGTCTTTCAAATAAAATCTGTCTATTTCTTTTTCTTTTAATGTAACTTTTGTATGATCACTATTGGCAACTAGAAGTGCCATTTGCAGCACATCCAAAGGGCAAATAAGAATATTTTGTTTATAGAAATTGACAATAATAATATAATACAGAGTAAAATTTAATACAATCATTCTAGCTTGCTTTTTGACAAAAAAATGATTAGTTTGAAATGCAGCAAACAACATTTTATTATGAAACAACAATAATAAAATAAATTTTTGAATGGCTTTTGGAAAATGCTACCGATAAGAGGCGACAGCAAATTCTAATTACCCTTATTATTTATTTTAAATTTTGGAAGGGGCAGAGAAACCGATTTTAATGTTTGTAAGACCCTTGGCAACAATAAAGATTACAATGGCCGCGGTTTGATTGTTATTTACTTATGTTCATTTGTTTACAAAACGCTGGAAAGCAATGAAACTCCCTGAATCATAATATTATTTAATATATTTTCTTATGTTAAATTAAAATTCTAAATTTTAATTTAGAGGGCAATAAAAATAAATTAAAAGGAATGACTTTTTTTCTATTATTCTTGTAGGCCCTCCAAACTACATACTCTCATTCCACCCTGCGGAAAATATAAGTGCCCAATGATTAGTGATTCGACGATTTAATTTAAATTGTAAACAAACTGGGTCTAATTTTTTTGGTGTTGTATTCAGGTTTGGTGTTAGGATTATTATTATTATTTTATTTTTTGGAAGGGGGGTCAAATTTGACAAATGACATTTGTATGACTCTAGTATGAGGTAATACTTTCAAAATATATAAAGGGGCCCTTTGATCTTTTCCAATAAAATAATAAAAGACCTTTCTAGTAAAGAGTTATGTTCATTTTTAGTAGAACGAATTTTTTTACAAGATAATATATTTCTTATTTTTGCAATTATTGCAAACGTTTCTTTTGTTGCATTAGTGATGGGAAATATTATTTATTTTCTAAGCAACGTAAAATTCTTCATCACAATGGGATGAAAATAATACTAGAGAAACAAAAACTAGATTTGCAAGTTGTTAGAAATATTTCACGAGATATTGGACAACATACTCAATTACTGTTACCTATTAAAAGCTATCATAATACCATCAACTTAAATAAGAAGTAATTCCAGAATATTACTCCATGTAGTCTAAATAGGTAGTTTGTCTTAATAAGAATCCCTGATAATTGCTAAAGACTTGATTGTATCTCACTTCCTCATAAGTTTATTTTATACATGGAATTAAGTATTGCATTTTTAGTTGAAAGTAGTATGGATAGCTTTTGATAACTAACCGTATTTGAGTATTTATTTATACTACTTTTTCTGGAAAAGCAATAAACATTTTTAAGTATAAAAGATAAAAGCAATTTCCTTTTTGTACAAAAAGTAATGGTCTTTATTGCATAGATGGACTTGAAGAGGTGAATTGTCTCGAATAAGGGAAATATTTTTTTGAAAGTTAAATACAAAGGTTTTTCTCTGTTAGACAAACTGAGTACATTCACTAATTTCCCATTGTTACTATGGGCATCATTGATTGATAAGACGACAAAAAAATCACTTTTAGCTTCTTCTTTTTTTTCCCGCACTAACTAGAATCATTTTGTTAATGGTGAAATATGAGGGTCGTTTGAAAAGTACGTGCAAAGTCTAAGAAATGGGACAACTGGCGCGTATCGAGGTTATGTTTAGTTAGTAGCATCTCTTGGACGAAAAATATACCAACTTTCAGCCAGACCATTCTATTTCCTTGTGTTTGGCTAATATTATTGGGAAAGTCGGGTACTACCGTTTATCAGCGCGGTTGTTAGTCGGGCTTTCTCAAGTTCCCCAAATTTTGTATAGATATATTTATACAATAAAACAACTTATACACGTAATTTTATTATATTATTGATAATTTTTGGGGTTTAGCCTCCCAAATGATGAAAACTAGCAATGCAGGAGAGGTAGCTCATCAGATTCGGCCACTTTGAAGGGACGGCATCTTTTTTCAAATACCTGTGGCTTTCTGACAATATTATTTAGACTTGACGATAAATATTTTTAATAAATCAAATAGGGCTATAGTCTTTGAGGGAGATGAGGGAATTAATGAAAAAACGAGGCGTCTTAGTGAAAATACCATTTATGACGTGACGAGAAATCGATTGTACCTTCTTTATGTACCGATAATTGTAAATGGATGAGACCTGAAAGAATGGACTTGAGTCCTTGGTTCCAAATAAGGACCGACATAAACCTATTTAATATCATATGAGTTTTTGCCGCTATACTATTAATGTCTCGTATCAGCTGAAAAACATTTCTGGACATTAAACAGTTCCTATTTGGGCTGGGCCGTCTGCAAGATTATATGCGCATATATATATTGGGGGAGGCGGTGTTGGTTTTAGGATATTTTTTGGAAAAAAATGTATAATATTAGATTTTTTCGAAAAAAAAAAAAAACTCAAAAATCCAGAGCTGCTCAAAAAAATTAATTTTTTTTTCCAAAAAAATTAAATTAAATTTGAAACATAATTTTTTGAATCAATAATTAAAAAATATATATGCCTATTGAGAGAAAAATATTTGAGAAAATAATTTTTTGGGAAAAAAAATTGAAAAATTAAATTAAATTTCAAATATAAATTCCCTTCAGCCCATCCTCGGTGGACGCCTCTGTTATAAAGGTAATTAATTACCTCTGTTAAAATCAGAGTAGAATTGAGGATTGAAAATTGAGTCATTCCTGCCTATGTCCTGGCTTAATACCGAGTTGGGCTTTGCTTATTTAATGACAGCTAAGTTGCTCTCAAACATCTTCAACATACTCTACTAATTTTTGGATACTTTTTTTTTTTTTTGAGATACCAGAAATCCTTATGATTTACAAACTAGTCATAAGCCCAGAGGGTCTTGAAATTTTTATTATTGCTTATGTAATTAATTGCTTTATAGAAGGATGACAACTGTACGCCGCACAAATAGCTATACTATATACCTTAATAATAAATAAAAATAATTAATCCACTACATATTAAATCTGTAGTCTACATAAGTGCAAGTCCGTTTGCATGTGAGTTGTATGCCTTTAATATTTATATTAGGGTGATGCAGATGCCCTGAACTAGAAACCCTTCTCTGAATCAGGGGATCCTAACTCTGGTACTGCAGCTAAGTAAATAGAACACAAAAACAAAATTTGAGCAAATTTTGGTTAACGTGCATAATCGTAATTT
This sequence comes from Lepeophtheirus salmonis, assembly GCF_016086655.4. Lineage (NCBI taxonomy): Eukaryota > Metazoa > Arthropoda > Copepoda > Siphonostomatoida > Caligidae > Lepeophtheirus > Lepeophtheirus salmonis. The sequence goes on from NC_052132.2 coordinate 14,078,928, forward strand.
CTAAACACGTATATAGCTAAACTTTTTTACTGTGCGTTATTTTAAAACCATGCTTTTAAATAAGATATTTCTATGAATAAAAAAGGATTCTGATATTTTAAAATATTTTTTGCGACTCTCATTTCCATGATTGTAGAGAGCATTAAGAGTGTGTATTAAATAAAATGGATATTATTGAACTTCAGTACATAATATAAGGAAAGGACAACCGGTCGGTCTTCTACAAGTTTGTAAAGACAAATCAAATTTGTAAATTTTTGTATTTATGTTCTGCTTACTCAGGTATAGTACCAAAATTAGGGTCCACTGGTTCTGATACTGTTGTGGCAACTGCCTCACCCTAATATACATACGTAGTTAATCAAATCTTCATAGATAAAAAGTAGACTTGTCATATGTATGGCCACGCAAGGTAAACACTCAAAAAGCAAACATTGAAAACTTGAATCGTGGAAATATATGAAGAAAGATAAATAATTTTACGAAAAATCAAATCTTTTACATATATTTGCTGCGTCAACATAAAAACAATCTTTAACAAAAATAAAAAAAAGGGTAATTCCTCAACTTACCTATTTTTAGTTCATATAAACATATCTTTCATTGTCATATTTGAGTCAATTAGAGGCTTTGTATTTTAAGTAAAGATACCTGCAAAATTTAACTACAGTTTATAATCTTTTATTGATTAAAGGGACTTATAATAGAACCCAAGATGGGCCCTTAAATGTAAAATATATCCATTTCTTATTTTTTTATTTTGTAAATCAATTTTGGCTACTTTGAGTACAATTTCCAGCGCCTTTAAAGAGGGAAAAATAATAATTTATTGATACACATTGACCATAAATATAATCTGTCGAACAATACTAATCAGAAGCTTCTGCATGGGATGCGCTGGAGGACCTGCAAAACCCTCACCATTTAAGTTTTTTTTTCACTAAAAAATTTAACATTTAAATTTTTTTCCAACAAACTTAATTTTATGTGAATAGCTATTGATTTTTCAATTATTTCTCCGAAAGATTTAATATTTGAAATTTTTTAATTAAATTTTTTTTTTATGAACTGTGGATTTTTAAAACTTTTTTCCCAAAAAAAATTAGTTTTTTGAGAATGGATTTGGCTTTTTGAAATTTTGTTCCCTAAAAAAATATTTTTTGAGAATAGCCATGGATTTTTGAAATTTTTTCCCAGGAAATTAAATATATTTAATTTTAAGTTTTATATTTGAAATTTTTTCCCAAGAAATTTAGTTGTTTTGTGCACAGCTGTAGATTTTTGAAACTTTTTTCAAAAAAATGTAATATTTGAGAAAGGCTATGGATTTTTAATTTTTTTCTAAAATTTAATATTTGAAATTTTTTTCGTGAATAGCCGTGGATTTTCCAAATTTATTTCCCAAAAAAAATGTATATTTGAAGTCCAATTTTTAAATTATTGTTCCAAAAATAATTTATTTCCTAAAAATTTTAATTTTGTGAGTTTTTTTTTTTCAAAAACACGTCCCTCCTCAAATTTTATCCTAAGGACGCCCGTGTATAGGGTATCCAAAATCAATTTTTGAGAATAATCATTATAGCTTACTTTTGTGTTGATGGGCTACATACATTTTACACAAAAGTGTAATTTTTGTTTGTTGTCTACCTATGGTATATGTATCATATTTTGTTGTCATGCCCTAAATAAGAAATTATGAATAAAAAACAAAACAAAAAAAAGTTACATTTCGAATGGACAAAATATTTAATGAATTTAATAAATGACATGAAAAAGGTCTAATTTTCAAACAAACGTCATTATATCACAAATATAAATTCTTTCAATTATTGAATTACTGTATCAGGTATTAAATTTTCCAATTGACCACATATATAGATAGTTAAGGATAGCTCCTGGTAATACTCGTATTCGGAAGTTATTTTTCTCCGAAGAATTTTCCATTTTTTTCATTAACTGTTTTAATCCCTTTTTCGGCTTAAGAAAGTATATTAAGAGAATCACACTTAAGCTTCCTTCTCTTTCAATATTTGTATTAGTTTCCGGTAAAAATGACAAATTAGTATTAATGAAAGGCTTCCAAGGCCTGAATCTTGAAGAACTTGCTGGCAAGTTTCAATGGCGAGCTCATCTTTTTGATTCAATTCACATGTAATTTTCTTTTACTGCTCAAAATAGGTTGTGTAGTAGATGGTAGCCTTGAGCCATAACTCCTAACAGATTAAAGTTAAATTGTACAATATTCAATCAGATTTAGGAAAAAATTAGCGCAAAAGTATTTTGCCTTTGTTGCAAGGTTGAAGGGGAATTATTCAATAGTAATTTTGCGCAAAAATTCCCCCTTTTTCTCAATAGATGTTGTCAGAATCTGGCTTCCTCACATATCTGATCCTATAATTATAAACCTGATTGTGTCATATACACAGTTTTCCCTCCTAAAAGAGAGAGATGGCTTTTTAAATGAACTATTTTTTGAGCCATTGAACGATAGCTCACAAATCCTAAGTTTACTGAGCAGTAAGGTTAATAGAAATACAAGGTTATACCATAACACGCTTACGGCTGATGTTTGACTTTCACCACTCTTTTTAATCCAGACGTCATTATGTATAAATTGGTTGCGTGTTTAATCAAAATCTGTGGGTCTTGCCCATCAGTCGGTACGGTACATTAAATTGAAAATTCTAGCAAGCCCGATTACATGATGGTCTAACCTTGTATTTCTATTAACCTAGCTGATCAGTAACTTAGTTAAATTAGTGCACCGGAACCATAGGGGCCAAGGGAACATTGATCCCCAGTTATTCGACCAAGTTTTACTTGCGTTAGTACCTGGCATTGCTCGGAGTAACTAGAAGACGGCTATATGACAAAATTTATTTTAATAATATTGCAAATAAGTCCCCATGAAATCCTTAGTGTTAATCTCCGTTTTTTATGAGCTCACTCATACGTAACTACTCAATACTTATATCAATTCATATGGTATGTTCTCTCCTCATGAATGAAGGAATAATAATTAATAATAGTTTGAGAAAAAAGAGTATGTTGAGATGACTGATGAGTTCATTAATCTTTGGAGCACTCACAAAAAATAACAAAGAAAATTCATTTTAATAAACCAGTGTTTATATTTCATTCAAAACTTATCATATAAGCAAATAAATTAATATTCATTGACATAAAAGACAAATAACAGTGTGATCAGAAACAGGGCTCTTGTTATACGAACATGAATGCAATATTTTATCAATACGACTACCTAATTATTTCCGGTATCAAAAAAAATTATATTATTTACATCAGGGAGCACTATATACAGTGCACCCTATATACACGTTCGATGCTAAATGCACACACCTGCTATACATATATATAATATTATCGTTATTCATATCATATATAAATGAAGAAGTCTACACAGGTTGGTTATCTTACTTCAACTGACTTTATTAATATTCCTTCTATGAGAAATATTATTTGTATAAACAAGAAGAGCTCTAAGAGGTCATTTAGTGCTCCCCCTAGATTCTACGCCTAGTTTAAATCAACCAATCAATTAAAAACATAAATATATGAGAACATGTAAATAAAAAAAGAATGATAAATGATAGCATTCAAATAAAAACATAACATGAGAAAATTGAAATAAAAGTGTAAAATGAATAATGGAGGATCTGAAATAAGTTTTTAAAAGCAGGGAGAATGTCTTGAACACAAAAGGTAGACTACAAAAGGTCGACTGATACAATGTCGCACCGATGACCCAGGTATATTTTGAAACTCCCGTCGAATTTAGACAATACTTTGAATGGACCAAGGTACGTATGAGATAAAGCTGGCTTGATCGGCCTGTTTTTAATAAACACGTGACTCGCCTTTTTGAGTGCATCTAGAGAAGTCTGGACTCGGCTTGAAGGTTGATAAATAATTCTTGGCAGAATATGTTTCATATTTCTAACTTTGTTGAAAAGGTTTCTGTCCTTCGGAGCATCACAGGAATCAGCCAATGACATCCGTGAGCGGGGAGCTGATCCCAACAAATGGTGCATTGGTGAGGCTCCTTGTAAAGATAGGATGGATGCCCTAATCCCCATGAGCACAAACGGAAGCGCCTTAAACAACGACTCACCCTCCTGGTCCATCCTTGCAGCCAAGGCTACCTTAAGAGTTCTATGAAATCTTAGAGGATCAGAAGAAAACGGAGTAGGACCAGACGGCCTTGGGAGAGTGACTGCTTTGTTCTTCTGACAAAATAGATAATCCTGGGTATCTATTTTTTGACCGTTTCTCTCAAATTAGGTCAAATTAGGTCACGCAAATGTGAGCTAAATAAAATATTTTTTTACGCAACTTGTTTGATGACAGTATAGAGCTGAAATTTCTATCCGTCCCAAAACCGACCAGAACACCACTTCCAAACTTCCTAGTGACAAAAACCTTGCTATAAAATCCAAACTACGTGGGTTGTATGAAAAATGGTCCTTTAACACCTCTTCAAGAAGGGCAAACATTTCAGATCCGACTGAAGTTATCGGTATCGACAAGGTGTTAGCCACGACCTTCTCTTTTCCCGATTTGTGTTTAATCTGACAATGAAACTCAGATCTAAAGGAGAAACATCTAAACTGTCTTGCTGAGCAGGAGCCAACGATTTGGACCAAAAAGCCAATGGTGTCCATGTACTTCCTGTCCATTGCTCAAAAGGAGCTCCCATCCCAATCAACGACGCGTCTTTTGTACGTGCCAAAGGGGGTCTGTACTTTCGAGAGCCAAGAGAGTACGTTCAGAGCCTTTTTAGTTTTTTGAACGGCTTCCTGCAGCTTTTCTTCCTATTCAAACTCGGCATGCTTTTGCAGTAAGGGATGCATGGTTTCCGTATAGTTAGAGAGGCCTGGTATGAACGTTGCATAATATTGAAATATCCCCAGAAAGGCCAAAAGTTCTTACGAACTTGGGAGGAGCTAAGATGGAACTAGCCTTTACTCTATATGAAAGAGTTTTAATTCCCTCTGCTGAGACGTGGTGGCCCAGGATATCTAAAGAGTGTACTGCCTATTTACATTTATCTCTTGAGAGACGGGGACCTGCTGCTTGGAGCTTCGACAGCACATTAAAGATTAAATCTCGATGTTCCTCTCTGGACTAGGATGCGATATGGATATCGTCTAAATAAACAAAAACTCCTGGTACATTTCTGAATAAGGAATCCATGAACGTTGGACTTTCCTGTATTTTTGAGCCCAAAAGGCATGCGAGTGTACTCGAAGAGGCCAACTAGATTAATGATTGCCGTCTTGTGAGAGTCTTGATCCTCTACAGGGAACTGATAGCATGCCTTGCATAAATCTAGCTGATTGAACACTTTGGATCCCCAAGCCTTGAGAAAAGTCCCTCATATTGGAAGGGGAGAGCGATCCAGCTCAGACTTGAAATTCAGCGACAAAAGTCCCCATAGAGGCGGAATCCTCCACTTGGCTTCTGTACGATGTGCATTGCCGATGAGAAGGAGGATAAGGACACTCACAGAACTCCAAGCTCCAGAACCTTGCCCACTTCTTTCTTCAGAAAAGCCAATTAGGGTCCACTGAGGTCTCTGAGCCCAAGTAAAAAAAACTATGGTGTTTCACTGAGTGCAGAACAGGTGTGTGAGAATCAACGGAAGAAAAGAGCAAGGGGAACTGCTCCATAAAGTCGTCCTCAATTGTGATTTTGTTGAGGTGAAGACACTCTAGTCTTTTGAAGAGGGAGATACGGATTTATAACTTAAAATGAGTACTCCTAGCAAAGATCTACACCTAAAAACAGTTAAACATTCGGGCAATCAAATATTCATAAAAACATTCACACACTGCATAAAATAAAACATAAAAGTCAATCCATTGGTCCCCCTCGATCAAAGCGTTATTACCTCCAGGCTATTGCCTTTACAGTAGTTCTATATCTAGTTGAATCTGACAATTTATATTTAACAATGTCAATAGCATTGTCCCAGAAATCACTACCCATCCTTGGTATTTTCAATGCAACAACACCATATGTTGCTGCAGAGTACAAAATAATACCAAAGTTAATAGGCATGCAAGGTGTACCTATAACGATTTTCCAACTGATTTTTGATTTCCACCACGCTTTTTAATAGTGACGTCAAAGAGTATAACTGTTAGTAAGAGTAGCCATATATCGTCTCCACCTTTACTGTTACTATTAAAATAATGCAGTTATGTTCTATGACCTCAACATCTGTCTGTCTTGCCCAGCACTCGTTACGATACATCAAATTAAAAATTATAGCAAGCCGGATTATATGATGGCGTAACCTTGTATCTCTATTAACCTTGGTTAATACGTCTACTTCTTATTTCTTAAATCAAAATATGTTTATTATATACATCATAGAACACTAACTGAAGTGTACTTGTTGATTCGTTTTTATATATTCAGTACAAACTTTGCTTGATTAATATAGAAGGTGACACAAATGTAAGGTTAGGTGACTAGCAGCTCACCATTATATAATTTGAGCCCTCCATCCAAGTACATTCCAGGGCGTATGAACTAAGCTATATAGCTACAAATTACTCGCGAGTATGAAAATACGTTACCCACTACTGGGAAAAACTTTTATTTTATTGGGAAAATGACACAAGAATTTATGACATTTTTGCAAGATCAATCATCTTCATGTATGGAACTCAGGAAATCAAATAATTGAGTTTATAGTATGTGGAACAGTCTATTTTTTTGCCGTTTGTTACATTACCAATGTTGTATGTACCCATACAACATTGGTTCCTAAATTGTGAACTAATGAATATCATTTTTACCATTTCGTGGAAGGTAATTAAGCCACTTACAAAATGAGGGTTCAAATATGATATTAAAAGGGAAAATAATGAGATTAATTACATCAAACAATTTCTGGAATGGGAGTCACATCCGTCTAATTTTTGTTTTGTTATTTGAATATCCATCTATGTATTTTTATATGTTATGTTCAAATTGGCCCATATTTATCCCTACAGGAAATGGGTAATCATACATATAGATCCGTCCAAGAAGTGAGAAAGGGAGAGGGAACGAGCCAATAGATGCTGTGTGTTTATCAAAATATCATATCCACTAATTTGGGTGATTTTCCTTTGCAGGAAAAGGGGTTTGGGGTGGCTCTAAGAAAACATTGTTTTCTAATGATTGCTCCATAATTGTTTTCCTAATTCATGAAAGAAATAGTAGGTGGTATTTTGTAAAAAAATATCTTATAACTGTCACTGATTCTTAATTCATTAGGGGGGGGGAGGATTTTTTTTTGAAAAATATAGAATTTTCATATGACATCAGCATTATTTAATGTCGGGCATCTCGAAAGTTGCATACACAATGACATTTTCAATCCTTTTATCATTAAGATTAAGGGAAGAGCCTTGGCATGAATCCTCTCAAATACTGCATCTGGTGGGAAGTTGAAAACAAAGCTTGTAGACAGCAGTATTGAGTCCCTAAGACAATTGGTTGAGAAAGAGTGGCGATCAAGGTTGAAGCACTACGTGGTCAACGTGTGCAAAGCGTTCTAGGATCGCATGGAGAGCGTGATTGAGGCTGAAGGTGTTCAAATTCATTTATAATCTTCTCGAATGAATTATAAACATGTTCAAATTTAAAAAAAAATATCTAGAATTTCATTGAAAGTCGCTAGGTGTAATTAATTGTTCAACGTTCATTATGTTCCAAGACTTTCCGACAGGACGGTATATTATATCTCACAATCTTTATTCCAAAAAGAAACAGAAAATATGGCCCGAAAACATTTGGTAGTTAGCCAATTCTCCCCAACTATGGAATTATTGTTCAAAAATTGTTGGGAATCATTCACAGTTGAACTAAAGATAGTTTTAATTCAAACAACCAACGTTTAGAACATTGATATGGGGGAAAAGAAGTAGAAACATCGATAGCTAACAACAAAGTACAGTATTTTCGGCAATTTCACCAGAAATATTTTGGCTTCTGATAATTGCCGCACGACATATTGCCCACCTTTCTATGTTTTTATATTATAATTTCGAACTTTACCTTCACTTTAACTTTACTTTACATTACCTCCTTCGGTCATATAAATCTTATTCCTTCTCTATTTCGTCACTAACTTCCTATTTTCTTCTTCTTCGGATTTATAGCAGAAATATAACACTAAAGGTAAAAAAATAAAGAAAATAATCACTTTTTGTGAATAGTTGTGGATTTTAGAAACTTTTCCAAAAAAATAAATTTTATCTGAACAACGGTGGATTTTGGAATTTTTTGTGAATAGCTGCGGATTTTTGAAATTTACAACTATATCCCCTACTTTGGAGCCCAATATGTAGACCCAACTGGAAGAAGATTAAAAGACAGAGTGAGAGAATGTTTAGATAACATCGATAAAGGAGAAGAAACTGCTAGACAACATTTCATCGGTGCCCACAAGATGCATTATATGGAAGTACCAATGATTGAAAAAGTGACCCCAAATACAGGAGAGAAGGATTTGGAAATTCAACACAAAGAGAGCAGGACTAAATAGGAAATCATAAGGAACTATGTCAAATACTGTATCCCAGTTTCCTTTTTTTTAAATTAAACTATTTAATTGTCAGATTGTGTATTCCTTCATGTAACTAAAAGAGTCTGGTTCTATCTATTTGCCTCAAGCCCCACTCACAGTAAAACTGCCCTTGATCGAACTGCTTAGAATATTCACCTAATCGAATCAATTTATTCGTCAAATCCGAGTAAAAACATGTCTTAAATCATTTTCTTTAAAAATAAATTATATCTTCCTTATGAATTAAGAAATTTATGTACCATTGTAAAGGGAAACTGAATGAAAACTCAAACAATTTTACGGAAGATTGAATTAGATTTATGGTTAATTATATATACATATAATCAAAGCAGTAATTTTTTTATAAAACGTGTACGTAATCTTATTTCATGGAGTTAGTTTTCAAATGAATCACACGTTTCGACTTTAAGAAAAACATACTACTTAGTGCGTTACTTCTAATATAAAAATCCTCCTTCTCTTATGTTGTACCCACTAAAAATTGGTATTATAGGTGGAGATTTTGTCTTTACTGCTTGTTGAACCTTATAGAAAAGTTAAAAACTGCATTGGTTATTTTCTTTTGGATACAAAGTCTTGATATCTTCTTTGAAAATACAATTAGTGACTCTAATTTCCTTTACGCTTTGAGAGATCATTGACTGAATGTTTCTCAGTTCTTTTTCATTAATCTTTTTGTAGTAGATGGTGTTGTCCAGATGCTCCTGTGCTGACTGAATTTAGTTCTCTAAGTCCGTGGTGCCAATTCCCGATCACTTATCAGCAGACTTAATTACTGTCACTCTCTCTCTCTTTTTTTTTAAATTATGTAAATAAATGTTTTTTTAGATTAGATTCTTTTATAATTTTCAAAAACTTAAATTGACCAACTTATTTTTTTTACGTTTTGATTTAAAAAAAATTGTGCATGCCCCTATTTTATACGTTGAAGTGTGAGGTTTAGGCTTTAAGAAGTGCGTTGAGGATTCAATAAAGGGTACTCGATCAAAGTTTGCAAATTATTATCGATATTGTTTCACTTAATTTAACAATTTTTTTATTAATATTTTATACGCCTGATGATTAATCAATGTTTGTAAGTTAATAATGTTTTTCTTCAGAGAGCACTACAGTGCCGTGAGGAACTAGTCTCTGTTGTACCGCAGAATAATTTTAAAAGGGAAAACTAAATTGAAAATCAAGACTTACAAAAAATTATTTGTCATGTCTCAATAATTTTTACCCTCTCAACAAAAAGGTAGTAAAACATTGAATACGGACATGTAACATCCATTTTTACTGTTAAAATTTGCTTGATTTTTAATTGGCTATTGTCATAAACTTAAAATACCTAGAACAAATCCCATACACACTCACATATCCTATTACTGAAGTCTCACAGGCATGTTGCATAATTAGAGATGTTTTTGTTTTTTTTTGTAAGGGAGCGAGTAGAAGGCGGAAGTAAGGCCTATGCTAATATCAGTTCCCTGTTATATGATTTTGGAGGTAGAAACTGAATTACTACCATAAAGAGAATACTGTTCTACATTTAAAATAGCATTTGTGCAGGAAAGATATTGCAATAACATTTAAATTCATATATATATATATATACAATTTTATACATCTTTAAATCAATTTACAAGCAAGATAGGCGAGAATTCTTCTTTTAGAGGTAGATGTGTACTAAATAATGAATCAAAGAGCACACACATCATTTTTTTTTTCCTTTTCTAATCAGCATACTTAGTTTTTTCTATAGGCGCATACCTTCTTTAAGCATAATGTTCGGTATTCCTTCATATTAAAAAAGAAAAAAAAGTAAATTATATAAAATAAAAAATAATTAATGTAACATTAAATGAGGTTTAGCAACGAACATGTGTAGCTAAAGATTAGTCAAGGTGCACTCTAGAGACTAAAGTACTCCTTAGCTCATCGCATCATATTATTTTTTGTTTGTCCAGCCATTATTATTATTTTTCCCTCTTTGAGGAGAGAAAATCAAAGTATTGAGTAACTATGTATGAGTGTGCTCATGAAAAACGAATGAATTCTGTTGCCGTTCTCTTTCATATTATTCAAACAAACTTTGTCTGTTCTTCAACCCCTAATAACTCCGGACAATCCTAGTTATTACCACTAGTAATAATATGTATAGAAAAACCATTTTCCCTCCAATATTGTAATTTTTTGACCTTTAGCTATTTTATAGCTTATTTTTTTTGTTCCATTTGAGAATGTGCCAACAATGGAGTTTCAAGATTTGAAAGATAGAAAAGACTGATTCTTCCATGAAAACTTCACACACTGTAAATGCACTGTTAAAAAAGGTTACACAATTAATAAAATAATCCAAGTACAAATATTTGCACAAATGTATGTTGTTAACCATACATTCTTCCAATAAAGTACTTTCTTCCTTTTTTGCAATGTTTTCGAGTGTGCTTGTAAAGCTATAAAAAGTATTTTTCCAGAGAAGAGTTAAATATAAAAAATATTGGAAATCGGGTAAGTGTCATATAATATTTTTCTTTATAAAGTTTGAAGCTATTTTAATTAAGAGCAAAAATAAACAATACTTAGAGTTGAAAAAATATGTATGCTAAAACGAGTACATGACTCTTTGTAGTTGCAACAGTCTATTTAATTTCTAAGTCTGCTATTAAAATACTTAAATTCTTGAGGAGAGAATTATTCAAGTATAAAGTGTGTGTGTTTAGCTCATGAATGACGGAGAGTTATAGTGAGGATTTGTTATGGAGTAATTCCATGTCAAATATATCAGGCCATATCACCCGAGCCTCTCACATTTGATTTATCAAAAAGAGCTAATCTCTTTAAATTTGATACTAAAATATTTTGAAGTGTGATAATTCCCAAAAGGAAGTAAAAAGTAGAATATTTAAATTTCTTATGACATCAATTTTGAATTAAAAAAAATCTGAAATACACTAGCAAGTACTTGATCAAGAACAAAAAAAAATTGTACAACTATTTTGAATATGAAGCTACTGTAGGACTATGACTGTGCTAAAAGTTATGTTGGCTTATTATCACAGCTTCCAGGGCGGTATCTCAAAGTTATGTGACTTTTCTCCAAACAATTGCTCAATTTACTTATGTTTTTTAAATCTTAAACTTATTTTATGATAGTCTGACAAAAGAAAACTGAACTACACTAATTAATAATATTGACTAAAAGTTAACAAATTAAAAAAATATATATATGAGTCCATATCACTTGTTTATAAAGTTGGACATAACTTTAAAATAGTTTGTTCATTCTTTTTTTAGACTTGGAAGTGCCGCCGTCCTTTTGCTCTTAATGCTGCTGTTATCACAATGGCGTCGATACCTTTTAGGGATTTAAAAATTCCAAGTGTTTCTAAATCCCTCCTCCGCCCCCAAAAATCATATATATATTTATAAATAAACATATTTATATAAGTAATAATATTGCTGTGTTCATAATATAAATATTCTACTTTTGACTTCATTTTTGGAATCATCAAACTTCAAAATAGATGGATACCAAATTTCAAGATGTTAGCTCTTTTGAATAAAAAAATATACAAGAAAAAGTAGCGTCCCGTAATAAAACATAAAAACTACGTCCAAAATTTTGGTCTGAAACGAGTAAATTTCATTTATTTCCCATTTATTAATGCTAAATTTAAGCTTTTGAATTATTCTCTATAGCTATAGTCTTGTATTTTTGGTCCTTAAAAAAACAATATATAAAAACATAAAAACTTCCAAAGACAAAATTACTAAAGACGAAAATATTTGCGTCAAAATGACCAAAAACAATTTATAGCTACTCGAACAAATATGACCATGGCCAGTTGTTTTTTATTGCATTAACAAACAAAAGACTCAGCCCGTTTAAATATGCATATCCAGAAAAGATTTATTGCCAATTTTATTAGTCCCTGTTATCAGGAGTTTGTAGATATTATTATATAACTACATATTCAAGTTATTGAACTTCTTCATATTACGTATACAAAAACAAAATGCAAAGGTTTATGGCCTAATAAATCAACTACATGGTTTATGAGGAGTCAGAAGAATACATAAATTTGTTGAGAAGAAACATCATCCCTCATCGGTTGGTTGTTTTAAATACAATGTAAACCAAATATGTTTAAAATTATTAAGTATCGTTAAATAATTGTGAATAAATTATTTTCCTAATATAATATTTTATTTTATTAAATCATCCATTCCGAAAAATAAAATAATAAAAATATATTATTTCTTTAAAATATCAACTCATAAAATTTTTACAAGAAAAATATTTTAATTTATGACTCTTGGGTTCTCATATCTATTAATAAATGAGTTCGCAGGATTTTTTTTTTGTGTGTGGGGGCTTAGAAATTTTTTAAAAAGAAACGAAAAATAAAATTTAAAAACAATAAATTCAAAATCCATAATTATTTACAAAAAATTAAATTTTTTGGAACGAAATTTCAAATATTAAATTTAAAGTATTAAATTTTTAGAAAAAAAAATCAAAAATTCATAACTATTCACGGAAAATTAAATTTTTGGATACAAATTTCAAAAATCCAGTTATTCACAGAAAATTACTTTTTTGCATATAAATTGGGAAAAACAATTTTTTGAATAAAAATCGAAAATTCACAGCTATTCAGAAAAATTAAATTTTTCGAAAAAAAATTTCAAATATTATATTTTTTCGGAAAAAAATTTCGAAACCCCAGAGCTATTCACACAAAATTAAATTTTGGAAAAAGATTTCAAAAATTATTTTTTATGGAAAAAAGCAAAAATTCCCTTATTTTTTTTTTTTTTTTGGGGGGGACGTACTACAGCCCCTCTAGCCCTGTGGACACCTCTGGTATAATATTAACTAGATAGATCATGCTTTAGAATTAATAGCTCACAAGAGTTAAATAATTTGAACGTACCGTGGAAAGATTTCAACACCGAGTTTTTGTAAATTACTTTATTGAAATTCACTTGCTATTGTTAAAACTCTAGGCAAAAAATTATATGTAATTATAGTAACTATATGACTGAATTCAAATGCTGTTACTTAAAAACATTATATGTGGCCGTCAATAATTTTTGCATTTTTATTTAATAAAATATTAAATATGTTACCCAAGATGTCGTTAGGTTCATTTATGATATAAATTGTGATATCAGTTAAAAAATTCTATTTAATCACTTCCCCAAAATGGAGTTTACACAATAATTCACGCGTCTATAAAAAGCAAGCTAGAACGATTATTCTAAAAATTGAGGAAAGTCTATAATTGACTCAAATATACTGAGTGGACAAGTTAAATCTGAAATAACTTTCAATATTAATTATGAAACTTGTAGAGGTTATGTGATAAAAGTTTTAAGAATTTCGACAAATTAAATATGTTAGCTGTCGAATTATTTATAGTTTTCTTATGATCTAGTCGTCCATGCATAGAAAAAGTCAGGATAATTTCTATCATCAAAGGTCATGCGCAGTACACTCAGCACAGGGAATAATTTAATTCATCAAATATCCAAATTAACAGTTTATGACGTGATTAAGGCCTTTGATGGGAAGAAAATGAATGAAAAAGCATTCAACAAGATCTGATAAAATCCGAACTAAAAGATTCTTAGCTGGCTTGACCCGATCAATTGCCACTCATCTAAACACGACAATTGCTAGGCTCGCCGAGAACCGCAACATGAGCAAAAGGAACATCAAAAATGTCGTGAGGATTGACCTGGGTTACTTGTCTAGGGTATAAGCCTCAAACCATCTGATAATTAATTAATTGGTATTTTCTGTTTTTCTTGATTTTTGTTTCAGATTCTATTTAAGTTGACTCACCAAATAAGCTATTAATTGAATATAGCTCATATAAAAAATAATTGGACATATAAAAATCTACCCAAAGCTAAATAAAGCATATATATAGCTGTAAAAATGTAATCAAACATGCGAGTGCATATCCGACATTGCGTTGCATTCGAGCTGCATATACATACATATATATGTAGGTGGTAATATGGCAACACAAGTTTACTGGGTTAAGTTCATATTTTATTTTACATACAAGTTCAAATGTAATAATGTAAAGTCAGGAATTTCCTCGATATGAATAATTTCCCATTATATATATGTCGTGGGGTAGTTCGAAGTCAATATATAAGATTTGTTTGTTTTCCACAAAAGTATAAAAATTATTGAGTTATAATACCGAAAGAGGGACGAAATATCTAAGTGGATTTGTGGGGATTGCTTTTAAAAAAAAATACTAATGTATTCTTATGTATGTATATGTATGGTATATATTTAAAGCCGTGACCTTAAAAAAATCATAGCCTTAAACCTGCTTTACCCTTCGTTATTTATTTGTATACATTGAAAGGTTAGGGACAAATTTGGGTGTCTTGGACACATATAAAATCTGCATTTTTGTAATTTGAATAGTTATACTCTCCAGGTTCGAAAACTATTAGTGTTTACTGTGTTTATTTTTACTGGGAAGCTACGCCTAGGAGGATTTGAGAGGCTATGAAAATAGGAAAATAAGAAACGGGGGCGAGGGATTGAAAAAAATGTGTCTTTAGTCCCATAATAGTATATAAATTTTGTATTAAATCAATTCTTTATTATCGAAATTTGATATTACTAAATTTACTCTGATGTTAATAGGCAGACGACCAATCAGTAGTGTTGTGTTGATCCTTATATATTGTTACAGACTGTCGGATAAGTATCGAAATACCGATACCTATATTTTTTGCGGAACCGGTACAAAAATACATATATCGTGACAACACTAATCTGGACATTTCATAATTGTTGAGGAGAGACAATGTAATTATATATATGTGTTATACATGATTTGTGTTGTATCATTTCTTATTTATTCGGTCCAGTCTAGTCTTCGGACCGTTCCTAAAGAGTCTCTGTCCTTCGGACTGTGTTTATGGAAACTATTAAAATAAAGAAGAAATAAAGTTTAGTGACGTCAACAGAGACCGAACTTTATCAGTATGCGGACTGATATGGAGGACTAGGGCGGGGCTAGACTAAACTGTACGGGACTACGGTCTTCTCCTAATAAATAAAAGATTAATTAGATAGGAAATTTATAGAATTGTTATAAACCACTCTAATAAGAGTGATGAAAACATTCTTTTTAAATACGGTTCAGAATAAGCTGAATAGGAAGAATGTTGTGATATCTCAATCCTTGTGATAATAAACAGATTACAGTTTTTATCCTATAGCTACCAAATGTTCAAGACATTTTTTTTTAAACTGAGAAATGTTCTTTTTTGATTTTATAATGTATAAATCAATTTATAGACCACAAAAACAAATTTTTCCTTGTTATGTTGTTGAAATAAAAGCAAATAATAAATAGTAACCATTACAATTCAGGAATTAAAAAAATAAGTTTAAATTTTGTTGGATAGAGTTTATTTGCAGGAAATAAGTAATTTTGCTTCCTCTGAGTCGACATCAATTGTTATTTTTCGTCTTTACATATGTTCAAGTACCTCCAGATGTTTTCTCCATGTTTTGTTATTACTTTGTCTTTTCTTTCACCTGCACATAAAAGAAAAATAATAATAATAGCTTCAACAAAGAAAATATTCGATTCATTTTAACAGTGAGTTTATTTTTCAAGATTTATTATAATAAATATTAATGAGATAATTTCTATTTACTGTGAATTAATGAATTATTATTATCCATTCTTTGAAGACTCTATTTCATAATGTGTCACGTAGAGTCAGAGATGGGGTAAACGCCAAGCCCGTATACTACAAGTACAATGTATGAATATTTTAATCGAGTCCAGTTCGAAACTTGAGACTTTTTTTAGCTCATTTCAAGTCAAAAATTATAATATACAAGAACAAGCTTAGACCTCAATGATATATGAAAATGAATACACATGTGGTTTCTAGCTTTCCAGATCTGAAACCCTTGAATACTAGACCACCCCCTTGAGTGATTGACTTCCTTATGAACCCTGTCTAATCTCTAATTTAATTGTATAGCACATAAATTAAATATCTAATATACATAAAAATATACAATGTATTTGGTTGTTAACCGTCGATTTTTCTACTTCCTCCCCCCCCCCTATTAGTGTTCTGATCGGAGATTGTTTGAATTTGAATCAGCAAATATGTTAAGCTGTGAACAATTCTCGACAATAATTTAGTAATAATTTCATATTTGGAATGAAGAATTGCATAAAAGGTAGTTCTGTGGGTACTGGCAAATTTTTCGTTAGTCCACTAAACACTAATCCCCTAATCTTCTTGGCTGTTCTGCTTATTTTGCATTTTCATGGTTCCGCTGACGTTAACCAACGAATTAAATTATTTTAATACAAATGTATCTGAAATGACCCACAGATTATCAAGCAATCTGTCAGAGTTTTTCAACAAGGGAGGAATGATGAATAATCCTAGATACCCATGTGGTAAAGGATCGGAATCATATTGTTTTGGTCGGGTGACTATCTCCTTGAGATTTTTTCTCTCTCTTGACCTTGTGGAAGTGGTTTTAACAGTGTGACATGACCAAGGTAACAGGCTTATAAATATATCCATTTGAAAATTGTATTTTGCTGAGCCTATTACGAACAAATTCAATCCGTTACTGAAACTATAGGCTCAAATAGCAATTCTTCAAAAACCAGTAGATTTCAAAGTAAGTAAGAAATAAATATCGGATTAACCTTCCTAGAGTTTTACTATTCCAATTTGTCAAACTGCTAATCTGCTGAATTTTTTTTAGTCCATTAATTAGAGAATTAATGGAATGCTTACCTCTGCATACTCCCAACTGATCTTGGGACTTTTTTCCTGTTTCTTTTTGGTAGAAAGGTTGCATTATATAATAAAAGTAAAGACTTGGAAAACGAAAGGAAAAAAATACTTCTTCATACTCCAAAAATTAGTTATCCTTATTACATATACAAAACTTTTTTATGATTCCTTTTAATTGAGTTTATTGATTTGCAGGTTGCATGTGAGTGTGAAGTGTGGTTCTGAAGGATATTGTGGATTGATATACAACTACTATTTAGAGGGGAGGGATAATGATTATGACGTCATAAAATGTGGTTGGTTAACCATCAATAGATACAAAAACACAAGGGTAACAAAAACAAAATATTCTTTTTTGATTTGTTTTGCCAGCTGTGATTCTTTCTTTAATGATATTATTCATGGTCTTTATCAGTGATCCAAACACCAGTATTATTTATTGATTAAGTTTGATAAATCCTCTGGTCACCTCTCAACCTTTAAAAAAGGGAAAGATAAAATGAGCCGAAATTAAGCTATCCACGAAGATAATCTTGCACAAAAACCGAAAAAAGGATCAATTCTTACTTATTTTTTCCCCCATACGGTAGATATGGTAAAAACAATCAATTATTTCTCCAATAGATGGCTTTAGTAATGCATATTTTGCGTTGTATAAGTGCGATCGGTTTATGCTAGATGGTGTTATAAAGATAAGATTTCATACTTAGAAAAACTTTCAAGAGAATTTTGTGACTGTTTGACTCAGTATTGTTTAAACGGTCGTCAAATAAGGCAACAAGAAATAGAAAAACCTCCATGTTTTATAGTTTTTATAGTAGAAAGTACAACCCTGGCGGCTAAAAATGTGAATAATGTTTATGGTTACTGATAGTGTAGCCAATACTACATCAATAACGAGCAACCCTGGTTTTATTGTTTATTTCCCGGTAATTTTGATGTCAAAGATGTCGAGTTTATTAATAGTTTAAACTTTAGGGCAGCCATTTGTATATTGCACCATCGAACCTTTCCTCTACTTTATTATTATAATAATAAACATGGGACATGCTTACTGCTCAACAAAGTTATACACACATTTAGTAGATAAAAAGTCAGAACACAAATTCGCAAAGATGTAAGTAATAAGTGACGAAAATCCAGTGTAGAATGGGATGTTCAAAAAAAGAAACCTAAAATTAACATGGTAACCCTGACAATTTGAAGATGACAAGAGAGGTAGGGGAAAAGGAAATAAACAAAGACATCATAGGTAAGAGTATCTCCATTGTACTCTGAGTACAGCAAGGACTTACAAATACAACTTTGCAACAAATCAAGGAATTTTGGACAAAAAGAGTAGCTAACGTTTTATTAGATCAGCAGCAGCATAATATAATAATATCACTGAAATCACTATTAAATGAAATAAATAATCATTGTGGAATATTTAAATAAATATATTTATTATTAGTTACCTATATAAATATTAATCAATACACAAAGTAATTATAATAACTATTTATAATACAAATATAATTAATTACATATAAAAAACTAAATAAATATCAAAACTGAGCCATAAGTTTTTTTTTGAAGAGGATACGGATTGAGATTTCCTTCTTCAGTTTTCGTAGATTTTATTATTACACTCTGCAACAAAGTTCTTTGCAAAAAGATTGGAAAAATGGAACATGCTCGAGTAAAAAAAAGTTCCAATGGAATGGCTATGATGACAGCATACCTTAGATACTTAGCAAAACCATATCTTGGGAAGAAAAAAACAATGCTTTATCAACCTCTAAAAACACAGATTTTGTGTCCGGCAAATATAGTAAAGAATTGAATGTTTCTTCACTTCCAAGAACATATGTCAATAAAACCTATATATGACTACATAATAAGTATGTACATTACATCACTGGGCTTACAGAGTCCACCTTTATTGATGCTGTTAAAAAACTTTTTATATTCTTCTTGTTCAGGTCCATAATCTTCAAATTCAACACTCCATTAATGTTGAATAAAAATCCTTTTTCAAGTTTTTAAGGAGAGAATAGGTGCAATATCCACTGAGAATATATATTATTCCTTCATGTCCAGCACAAGATTGTAAATCCAAAAAACAGTCTGAAGGGATCAATGATAATATTTAATTATACTTCTTTAGATATTATATTTTGATCCTTTTGATGGTAAAATTTGTCTTCGGATTTTTAAATGACTTAATTTGTGATTTCAGTTACAAGGATATGCCAACTTTTTTCCCCGCTTCCAAAAATTGACAACTACTCATAAAATAATTGCCTTCTCCTAATTGTACAAATACAAATATCCTCTTGATGGGACGAGAGTTAATTTTCCTCAGAAGAACAAAATTGTGTATTTTTTTCATGCAAAAGATTTTCCGAAAGTTCATTTAGTCGAATCGATGTCTGATATGAAGCGTAAAATGTTTCAGGGTTAAATCCTATCCAACCTCACTCATTTCTTGATAATTCCCATTTCTGTAACCAAGAAGAAAATAATCTAAAAAAATTGATTTCTTCTCCATCTCGAAATGGGAAAAAAATATCACAAAGTCTCCCTCGTAGATTTCATGAGTATGTTCAGGCAAACATGTCCTATCAATTTTATCCTTAATTTTTTCGAACAAAGATATTTCATCATCCTTCATAAATGATTCAATCTTTAAGTCAAGTTAGTTCCGCTCAGTTCCGACTCTGAAAACTACATAATTGTTAATAAAATTGTTGAATTAAATTGACATTCTAAACATTATTTAATAATGAGCTTATCTAACTTTAGCAGTTGATGGTGAAGTCGACCTTGTGGGTGTAGTAAGACGGATAATTATGCAGGAGAATCCAGAAATATAGTTGGGACCCCATCAGGTTGCCTCCGGGGAACGCCCTCTACAATCATGGAAATACATGGTACTCAAGAACCTAGTAGTAGACTTCCGTGCTGACTTTCTCGTTGCCTTGAAGAAGTAGGAAGGCCGTCAGACGCCTTGACCTGAGCTGAATACTTGGTCCGGAAGGTTACCTTGACATCAACTCTTGATTAAGCCTAAAATGATCCTTTCTCCTATTCAGCGTCCACTTTGAATATCTTCATGTCGGAGATCGAATTGTCAGCGGAGGAGATCTCACATTCTCTGCCGTTTTCCTTGTTGCTCCGACATTTTTGATCGCAGAAAAAACAAAACAAACATCAAATTGTACCTTTTTGTCGTCAGTTCTTTTAAATGGCGTACTGTAAAAAATGTCAGGATTTTAGAACTGAGGCTAGGCGGCCTCGAAGAGGGTTCTAATTTTTGAGTCCAATATATTATGCTCCTTGATGTATATCATATACCTTTACATTAGAAAAAAAGGGAGTATACTATACACGAAGCACTGTATAGCATTGCTCTCTGATGTATATCACAACTTGTATATGTGCTGCGATAACTTAAATTCAAACTGGGATTTTTTTTTATGAAACAGAGAGAAACGCAATATAAGTTTTTTACTTCGATGAAAATCCAAAGAGGATTTTTTTAAGAGTCAAATACAATATTAAACCACTGAGAAGCCGTCCAAAAAGTTATTAATATTATGGATATTTGTTTTAATTTTTACATGAAGATATTTTATACAAGTTCAGCTAATTTGATCGTACGGTATTTGAACTTTAAATCAAATTTTCGTTGGTGAGGCTAGTTCTTAACCAGCTAATCTCTATCTACTTTTCGTTATTCTCGCAACGTGAATACTTTTATACCCTCTTCTTTAAAAATAATTTTTACGTGATGACGTCTCAGTATCTTTTATGATCAGTGTTACCAAATAACCGATTTTTATCTGGTTCAGTTAACCTTAAAAACCTTGGCTCCTAAGGACTTTATCAATTTTTTAAATTAATATAAATTATAGTACTCATATCAACGGATATGTTTATCATACTTTCGCAGTATTGAGAAAAAGTATCCCAGCTTGCTTTATGTTATCGCCGCACATATATTAACAGTACTTGTTAAGAGTCCAAATAATATTAAACGCTAGTTTGTAAAAATGAATAAAATCTCGGTGGCCTTTAGTGCAACTTATATTCAAAAAGAAAAAAAAAGTGAAGTATGTTATATAAAATTTATCTGACTTTAGATGAGGTTTAATAACGAGCTAAAGTAGTCGGACTAGCCAAGTACTGCCACTATTTAGAATGCAAATACTTCCATCACATGTCTCACAAATTTCATTTGATTCCAATCCATCTTGGCTAAAAAAAATAATACCTACATACGTAAATAAACCATTCATAATGATGAAGGAGTAGGCTTACGATTAAAGAATCTAGAAAAGTTTTATTTCTTTATATCTGATTCAATACATTGTTGTTATGTAATGATTGGTGATGTCATTTCTATTTAAAGAGAACATTTTTACACCCATAATTGTATAAGATAAAATATAAAGATAACTATTAACTATATATCAAAATGCAGTATGTGACGTTTATATTTGATATATTTTAGGAGGCTTGGATGTTGGAATTTAAAAAAAAATATATCAAAAATTACAATTTTTTGAAAATAAAATTTTAAAATTATTTTTTTTTTTGGAAAAAAATTTCAAAAATCCACAGCTATTCATAAAAAATTAATTTTTAGGAAAATATTTGAGCTATTCAAAAAATTCTAAAATAAAATCATAAATATAAAATTTAAAAAAAAATTCTAAAATTAAATTTTCGGAGAAAAATTTCAGAAATCTATAGCTATTCGAGAAAAGTTAAATTTTTTGGGATAAAAAAATCCAGAGCTGTTCTCAAAAATAATTTTTTTTGGAAAAAATTTCTAAAATTATTAAAAAAAAATAACATTTTTTGATATTTTTTAATTTAATGCAGAAAAAATTGATGGAAATTACTTTATTAAATTTTCTATTAAGAATCAAAAATTCCTTTATTTGGAGGTGGCTCTTTTGGACCTACTGCTTCTTACTCATAAAATATAATGAAAAATGAACGTGTAGGTTCCTTAATCTGTTAAAAAGTTATAAATGAATCCCCATGTTTTCATTCCTTTGATTAACTACGAAATCAATGATTGATAGTAATTCATATCGATGTCAGGAGAGCTTGCATACGGAAAATTTGTATATGAAAAGTTTGTACTGGGATTACTCGAACTTGGAAAATTCGTACAGGATAAAGCTCGCCGGGTGAAGACTTACCTCTTTTATTTAATATAAATAATAATTTCACTTATGTAATGTGTTCGAACCAGATACATTTGATTAAAGAAAAGAAACAAACACGACAGTAATTCGAATGGAAGAAGTAGTAACCATCAATGAATACTTAAAAAAAGTTTTTAAGATATTATTGTAATCATGGATGACACAAGATAAAATATTTATCTGGGTACCATACACTAGTCGTCATAACATTCTTTTCTTATAGTTTGATATACATACTCCCATTAGTTGAATGTAATATGAGTTGATAAGTGAATATATTATTTTTAAGAGTTGTTTCACTCTTAAAATTTAGAAAAACTTTAATTTTTGTGAGAATGTCAGATTGTTTATAAATTATAACCCTCGTATCTAAAACTGGTCACCCATGTCAACAAAAAATGAAGGAATATATTATGGTGACATAAGTTTCCCTCGAATCTCATGGAGAACGAAATAGATAAAGGCCGACAAAAAAAAGACAGAATAGACTTATCCTTCAAATAACGAGAAATTTCACATGTTGAATTCCTTAAAATATGTATTAGAGTTGGGTGGTCTCTGCACTATCAGAAATATTATACGTATATAATATCAAGTTTTATTTGCATGCAAGTTCTATGATGACATTTGGAAAAACCGAATCCACCGAAAATTAATTATTTTATTCGGAAAATAAATAATCTTTATTTACTGCAGACACTACTCAGCAAATGGAGGTTGGAATAATAGTAATTATATAGTATCAAGGAAGAACGCAGATTTGCTCATAGTTTTCGTAAAAAAGCACTAATCAAAGAAACATATAAAATTGAATACCCCATTATAAATATTTTTTAGTATATTAAAGTTAAGCTCAATATTATTTAATGAAATATTTTCCATCAGTGCTGTTTTAACTGGGTTTTTTTCTTTCAATTATTGATAATAGCTTGGGGAAGAAGTAATTTTGTATTTCATAGCCTGTTTTTAATTAAGTATATCCTATTCATTATTGGTCACATTGGATCATAAATTAAGGCTCTCTAAAGGAGTGACTGTATATTTCAAACTTAGTATTGTGCTTCGCCGGTTCAGTCATTAATTATCGTGAGTTGAGTATGGAGGTCTCAAAGGAAGAAATTTTCCATATTTTACATTTTTTACTACCTGTAAGGGGAAAGTTCGTCAAAAGCGACGAAAAACTTTTCGGTATATACGGGGCAGATATTTTTGGGTTCGTGTTGCACAATAGTGGTTTGGATGACTTCTTTCTGGTGTATTGGAGGTGAATGATGTACCACACACTGTCAGGCCTGTCGTCAAAAATGTTGATAAAATCATAGAACATGTCGAGATAGACCAGTCGTGGCATCATCCAGGATCTGAAAATCAATCAGAAAACCGTTTTGAACCATTTGCTGAAGGCTGGATTAAAAAAAAACAAAAAAAAACAACAACTCAAATATGAGAGAAATCGTGTTTCTTTGATGACGTGCGAGAAGCTACGGGAGCTCGGATGGGAAGTTCATATGCATCCAACCTACATTACGAATTTGGTACTAAAGGACTATCACCTGTATCTGACCATGCCCAATGAGCCTTGGGGAACAAATTTAGTTTCAATAAAGGCCCAAGTAACTTGGTTGTACGAGGTTTTTGCTAATAGGAGCAAGGGCTTCTACGAGAACGGCATTACAAGATTTCTTGTTGGCAACAAGTTATCAAACAGAAAGGGACATACTTGGCTTGAATCAGATGATTGTAACACTTCTTATAAAGGATTCAAATAAAGCGAAAAATACAAAATTACTTTTTCCCTCCACTTATATATATTTTTTTCATTAACATCATTATTTACCTTATTATTTTTCTAAATTCTGGAAAAATGTTCAAAATATCCAAATTTTAAAATAATTTAAAGGATTTATTTACTACGTGTAGTGATGTTTCTATTGATGACTAATATATTTGTTTATTTTTGCTGTTTAATTCCTAGTTAATGTATTTCATATACGACCCTAATGATTGCTTCTGAAGCCAACAACATCTTGGCTACCTTTAGAATCCGTTAAAATGAGTATTTCAAAGTTTATATTTCATAGTAGTTTCGTATCATACATCAATATTAAAAAAAAAAAAAAAAAAAAACCATGATGGAGGCCGGTTTCTTAGTATATTTGTTATTAATAAATACTAACTTCTTCACAAAATTATGAAAATGCTTATGAATTGAGAGAAAAGAGTCAGGAATTGATGAGATCGACATTTTATTACACTCTGTACAGATAATTAATTGTCTTGATGAATTGTTTTTTAACATTGGATTCAATACATTCATATTTTTTCCCCAAATCAATTTTACAACACTGTTTGATAATTGACAGCCTCATTAACTTATAAACGAAAATTTAAATCTTTAATATTCATATTATATTGAATAGAGCTTATGCTCAAATAAAAACTTTTAGCATTTAACAATTTTTTTAACGAGTTAAAACATTAATAGAGTCTATAAGTAGAAAGGAAATAAGATATCCTTTTTAATGATGTAATTCCAAGGAAATATTTGGAGAAGTAATTTCATCTTTTTCGTCTTAATAAAAGTGTCTTAATTAATGTAGAAAAAGTAATAAATGTAGGTTGAATATTGAATAAAATTATGATAGGTAATGATGATACTCCTATGTAAAGGTGGACATGAAAGGGATCCCTCCGCCCTCTCCTTCATCCTTCGAGTGTTTTGACATCATCGAATTATTAACAATAATATAACTATGTACCAAATCACACCTCTCAATCAAATTTAATTAATAACTTCAAGAAAGGAAATTGAAAAGAGATGAAGAGAGGTTTCAAGAGTTAAATACATAAATGTTCCGTTTTTATATTTATTATACATTTTTTTTTGTTGAAAATTGTCCTAAAAATTATATAGGAATATAATTTGACTTATGATAGATGGCTAAAATAACCCATGATCACATTAATTTATATCTTCAAATAATCTAATGAGTAATGACTCATATGAAAGGGAATCAATTCTGACAAGTTAATGCAAAGTACATTAATTTATTCCTTAGAAGTAGTCGGATGGAAATCCTTTGGATAAATCCGCATCCATGGTTTTTCATCCATTGATCATCCATAAATCCCTTTGGAATCATATGATGATCACTATTTAAACATTCAGGCTCACTTAATAGACATTCTTCCAGTTGTAGAGCAATTCCCGTATTTCCAACCCTTGAAGGGCATTTCCACTTATTGTAACGAAGCATGAAAGTGCAACCCAAATGCCAATACCCATTTTGATCCATCCAGGGTTTATCAAAGCAAGCGATCCCGCTTTTAGTGTTACAGGTTTTTTTTAAGGAAATCCCTTCTAGAATTTCTAAGGGATAGTCAGAGTAACATGCAGGATTCGGATCTGTACATTTTGCTAATGACTTCCAAAACTTGGGCATTGATCTATAGAGAGTATTATCTGTATAAAATAAAAAGTCCGGAATCATATTCTTTAACTTTGTCCCATCCACAACTTTACTTACCGTGATGCAATTCTGTTGGGCAATAGTACTCTTTTTGAGTCGAATATGGATTCAAATTACGACCTTGAGCACTTAGACCCGGAAAGCAATTTTGAGTATGAAAATACATCATTGAATTTGACTCCACTTTGTAGACACCAGATACACATCGTTTCCCAGTATTTGTCTCACAGGCAGCTAGCTTTGAATTCAATCTCAGTTGACTGGATCGAAGAGAGTTTCCTTGATCCCAATAAGGATTCACATTTGAATCTGAGGGTATTCCTTTTTCATTCTCCCTAGACTTACCACTTTTGTGACAATTATAATGAAGAACACAAGGATTCACAGACGATTGAATGAATACTTCTGTTATATTATGACGAATAAACAGGTCCGAGTCCCCAGTTCCTTCATAAAACTCATGATATGTAATTCCATTACTCGATATCCGTGAGGTGATACATGAACTATAAGGGCAAAATATTTGAAGATGGCAGTTGAAGCTCTTTACATCTGGATTGTAAATTTTAGTTGTAGAGTTTTCCTTGAGAAAGAGAAGAGTTGCACTTGACTTGTAGCTAAGTGGGATGTCCTGGAGAGAAAGTTGAAATAATTATTGAATGAATTATGTAGCTTTATTTACCATTTGCAATGAGATTTTGGTTAGAGTTATGAGCAAGATCCAGATGTTTGCCTTCATGTTACAAATCATTTGTTTATACTCATGAACAAAAGTAAAATTGAAGTATTAAATAAATATTTTTTTGGAAGGTAATAAAAATTCATTCAAACTAAGTTACATTTTATTACAGTAGTACATTGTTTTTTTGTTAAGTGTGTTTCTTTTACAAAACACCGACGTAAAATGTATTTAACAATTAACTTTATAACTTTTTACTTTGATTAAAGATTTTATATATTTTTTAACAGTGCAAAATGCAGGTACATTCGAGGAATTTTACTAAGTTAAGGCTTTAAAATACTCCATGACTACTTAAAAGTTTTTCTTTCTCATCAAGGACATTATGCCGAAAAGTCCATATTATTTTACTGACTATTAACTTTTTATGAACTCAATGTTTGTTTCTCTAGTATTCCAAGATTTTGATAGGTTAATCTCAATATCCAGTATTATGAGGGACCTACATAGGAAATCATCATAAATGGAAACTGAAAAGAAGTATTTTTAAACGAATTGTTAAATAAATTGATGAATACAGATTTTCATATCAAAATTGTGACAAAAATTACACTCATCAAAGAAATCTAAGCAGTGTTTGATGGGAAGGGTTGTTCAGCCCCCTTCAAGATTTGAAATATAAAAATATCTAGCACAGCAGATACACAAAATTGGATCCCCCACCTTTGTACAAATTTTAAATTCCACTTCTGCTGCTATCACAAAATAAAATGTCCTTATTTATTCATACCAATAAAATAGGTTGAAAGATCGCTTTGATACAAAAGTTCTGTAATATATATTTTTTTAAATAGCAGAACTGCCAATGAGTTCTACTAATATCTAGAACGAACCAGGTTCTAGGAGGATTCGCATTGAACATTTTTGCCTTGTACGTATTCACCTTTGGACGCTTTCGCCGTCTCACACTTTCGTCTTGTGACGTTTTCACCTTAAGACTTTTTTGCCTTGGATAGTAATGGTTGTAGGGCTCTTACTCCGACCAACTATCCCCTGTCATCTAACCCCCGATCAATTATCTCCTTTTACCCCCAAGCCTTTCAGCCCCTATACCATCTACCACCAGCACCCCCCTATTATAATGAATAGCAACTATACGACCAAACATTCAACCTTTTGAACAGCCGTACAAATGTAATTCTTAATTTAACTAAGGAGTCCTTGATTTAAGTTAATGACGTAAATATTAGTGATACGTTTTATTATTAATTAATATACCTCATCAAATACGATATAATAATTATATGCATCTGAGTCAGTATTTTGAATATTTCTATTACAAATATGTGTTCATATTACTTGAGAAGATTTCGGATGATTCTATTTGATTTTTGTGATGTTGAAACACATAAATTAAAAATTAGATATACTTAACCTATTTATTTTGGATAGGCATGACTCTATTTCACCGTATTTAAGGAGTTATCGGAAAATCATTCTCAGACATTTATTATAACACCATGTGTATACTCGTTCAATATAGTCAATTCCTAAATTCATCTTATAATAAACCTACTAAAACTCAATGTTTTACCAACTTTTTGTCGTGGGATTAAGGAAATTAGATTAGGCATTATTATAAATATTCATTGTATCTTATACATCATACCTATGGTTAACCAATCAAGATAAAGTAACTATTTCAATTGAAATTTTTATTTATTTTAGTATTAAAATTTTGATGATTTATAGAACTCATAATTACTTTCCGATTCGAACTTGAAAGTTTTATTGCTCAACAACCGCTCCAAACAAGCATAACATTCATTTATTACTTTGGGCCTCTATTATTTACTATCTGTGCTTGTCAATAATAAAAATAGCAAAGGATGGAAGGGATAAAGGATCAAGGGTGTAGTTGGTTGGGGATTAAAGGACAAGGAGTACTTGGTGTTGTGTATAACAATACAATAATATAATTAATATCGTCGCCAGATTGATGAGGGGCCAAGAGCTCGGGTCGCACCGTGAGAACTTAAGAGAGGAATGAACAAGAAGAAGGGGACGGGAGGAAAGAAAGTAATACTCTGATAAAGGGTTAAAATAGAATTGTATTCTACATTAAAAGAGAATACTTAAAATACGAGATCAACATCAGCTTTACATGCATTTGCAACAGTTGGACGGGGAGTAGTTGTTCGGGGTAGGTAGCCTGTTTCCGATAATAACAGAGGGAACAGTACTTCTTCCAGTTATATATTTGTTTTGAATTTTTACCGTTGTATTCCATCTTTGAGAAATTAGAAACAAAAATGTAAACAAGGTAGACAATAAAAATTCTTCAAACCTTAATTAATTATATATAAATAATACGTAGGTTCCAAAGTATTGGGAAGGAATCACGGTATGCTACTGCTACGTTCATTTTCAAAGAATCATTAGAATTCATATGCCGTCCTTTCTTAATCAAAATGCCATAAAGAGATATTGAAATCTCTACTTACATCAAGGATTGTACTGAAGTTATAGATCAAGATGGGGACCTCGTCCATGAAAGTCTACATGTATTTGTGAATATGATATATTATATTATGTATCGGCATACTTCATTAACTTATCAGTTATCCCAATCATAGGTTTGGCTGTGCTCGCTTCGACCATTCACGTGTTCTTCCCTTCCTGTGCCTCGAAGTAAATTATCTTGTAGTCTTGTGTGTTTATATCTTATGGATATTTTGTGATTCTATGTGACAATTTGGGTCATAACGAATGGAAAAAAAGCATAGTTTCAAGACCCTTGATATATAAAGCATCCTTTTTAGTGGTTGGTAGATAGTAAATACAAGAGCCCGATGGATTTGTAGGGTAAGATAATTTACTCCGAGACAGGAAGGGAAGCACACGTGAAGGATCGAAGCAAGCACAGCAAAATTTATGATTTTGATAACTGATTAATGTTAATGAAGTATGTTGAAATATAATATAAATATATCCTATTCACAAATGCATGTATACTTGCTTGATTTCATTTATGTTTCTAATTTCTTAAAGCTGGAATAAAACGGTATTAATTCAAAACACATGTATAACCAAGAAAAAATAAAAATCCCTCTATTATTAATCAAGGCAAAAAAGTTTTGAAGGGGAAAACGTCGCAAGAAAAAACAGTACATGACGAAAACGCCTCAAGGCGAAAACGTCACAAGGCGAAAGTGTCATAAGTAGAATACGTACAAGGCAAACACGTAAAAGACAAAATTGTTCTAGGTGAGTCCTCTTGACATGGGAATTTAGAATCTTTTGAAAAAATCAGCAAAATCAATTAAAAACCAATCACAGGCCTCTCCACAAAAATTCAGCCAGAAAAAAAAATGAAATCCGACTGGGCCTGCTAATTAAAGAACGACTAGATCCTAGTTTTATGGGTGCAACTTGGCCCAAATATAATGATGAAAAATTAAGCTCGGGCAAAAAGTTGGGTTAGGTTCGGGGTCACCTTTTTTTTTATTTGCACACATTATGACACCCTTGAATAAACGGCACACTTAGCATTTGCCTATATTGGGTCTACATTTCCATTTAAGAAGGTAACTCAGAAAAAAATAAGTCGGATCAGCTATTTTATAAAGGAGGGAGTTTGTTGAAAATCAATTGGAGATTGCCTTGAATAAAAATACTGCCTCTATTTTCAGGATGTAAAAAAAAAACAATTTGAAGAAATTGGAAACCATTCTATAACAATTTAGAGTATCATTTTTGGAAACCTGGGATTGCCTGTTCTGCTTTTAGTAAGCTACGCCCTTGAGTCTCATTTTTATGTATTACAAAACAAAAATGGCTTCATATATTAATGAGTATTTTTTTAGCTTGGACTTTTTATACATGATAAATATTAAATTAATAGATAAAAATTCAAAAATGAACGAATGAACGGCGAACAGAAAGTTTTTACAAAATGAACGAAAAAAGAGTGAATGGGTAAAATCTTGGAATAATCTCATAAAATGTTGGACAGAGACATTATCATGGAAACAGCATTATGAATGGTTCACATTAACGAGGAAATAGGCTGTTAGGTGGAATTAGACTCAGTATAAGTGACAAGCAAGAAGAGGATGACGTGGAGAAGAATTAAATATGCTCGCGAAACGTTCCAAGAAAATTTAATCCCAGCACAAGAAAAATAGTATTGAATGATGCAATCATCAATGTCGAGAATGGACCTCGACTCCAAGGAAAGACAGCCTTTGACCTAATAAACAAAGAAACGTCAATGTATTCCTCAGACGTTCGTTCCCTTTTGTAACTTTGGTGTCAAGGCCATCATCACAAGTGAGTGTTGAACGATTCTTCACTACAATGAAATTCATTTTATGTGAGCAGAGATCATTAAAAAAGGAGGATCTACTTAATGCAATCCTTTTCGTAATGGCAAATTGGGAAATGTATAGACTTATTAATTAATTTTATAATGTATAAGTTGTAAATACATATATATAATGGAAAGGAAAAAGTTTATTTTCAAGTTTTTTATCTTCCGTTTTTATGAAAATCAAAACGAAATTACTTACGTTTCTATTGTTCATATACTTTTGTATATGGATCACTTTGCCGAATATGAGAGAGTTTTTTATCTTTTGTCGTAGTCTTCATCAAGATGATATAAGTGTTTGAGTTACTTGATTCGGAACTCGGAATTGAAATTACCGTTAGACTCGGGTCTTAGTTTGGAAGTTCAAGTAGGTCTCTGTCTTGAAGTTCAAGTAGAAATCGGGAGTCGTTATTAAAGTTCAGGGCGGACTTGAACCCATTCAAGCGATTACACAAATGTGTTTATGTCTAGTCATGTTCTTTTATTTTTACTAAATGATATAAACTACTTTCAAAAAATCACGTCTGATTTTTCTTCAATAATTTATTGGTAAAATATTTGGTTTATATGTCAAATTACTACATGTTTTGGGCAAAACTATATAGCCAATGTTATAGAATTGTTTCATCAAATATAATATTAAATACCACTACTGAGCGATATAAGAATTTTATAAAATAAAAATGTTAGAACACCATATAATGAACTTAGTAAATTTTAATCTATTGATTCCAAATATGGCCTTATTTTATTTCTATTTTCATTGTAGCCATAAAAAAAAATACTTTTTTGCTATTTTTGGCTATTTATAAGATTTAAAGTTTTTTAAACCCTTAGTGAGGAACATAGCAATAAATTATATGAACATTTTCCAAGCCTAATGTTAAAAGATTTCAAAACCATTTTTAAGATGTATTTATCAATGTATACCTTCACATTTAATAAAATATACAAAGGAAAATCCACTTTGTAATATTCAAAACGAGCGGTTTTTTCCAGTAGGGATTTTTTGACAGGTGCGCGCGAGTTCTGTCAAATTCATACGTCATTTTTACTCAGTATTGTTTTTCAATTCTTCATGGAAAGATATACGCCACAACAACGTGTACAAATTGTTCAATTGTACTGTGAAAGAAGTTTTTCGCAAATTACACCCAACTTATGGTACACATAATCTCCTTTCAGAATCCACAATTCGCAGAATAATCGAAAAATTTGAAGGGGCAGCAACTTGCTGGGATGTCCCGTCATCTGGTAGGCCACGTACAGCTTGTAGCGTAAAAAATATTGCGGCCAATACGTTATCGTCAACGGCGAAAGTTATCACACGATGTTAACAGTTTTTTTGGTACCTCAAATTGAAGTAGATGGTCTCCACGATATTTGGTTCCAACAAGACGGTGCCACTTGCCACACACCGCGCGTAACAATGGACTTATTGGGACATCATTTTGGTGAGCTATTAATTTCACGTTTTGGCCCGGTGAATTGGCCACCAAGATCGTGTGATATCACACCTTTGGACTTTTTTCTTTGGGGCTACGTAAAAGCAAAAGTCTATGTGGATAAACCAGCGACGATTGAAGCATTGGAAGCAAATATTGAGCGAGTTATTCGTGAGATTCCGGGCACAATGCTCGAACTTGTCATCGAAAATTGGCGCGAAAGAATGGACCATTTAAAAGCCAATTGCGGCCAACATATGAAAGGGATTATTTTCTAGAAATAATTGTAAAGGATTGCTTTTTTGGTTCATAATAAAGTTTTGACTAAAACATAATATCTTATGTGTTTTATTTCTACAATCCAAAAACCGCTTGTTTTGAATCTCCCTTTAGAATCGAATAAAATACTATATAGAATTTTAACATTATAAAATACCTATACTTACTTCATTTTAAAAACTATGTATAAATAACATGACGACAATAGTCTGACTTTTTTGGATTACTACTAATTGTTTTGAGGATCTTTTTAGTTCCTTTTTTGGAGGAAAACTTACGTAACACCCCCTCACCAAATATCCTTATCTTTTACTCAGAGGAGAAGAACTTCTCAAAGGACCAAAATGCTACCAATACTACAAAAAAATTATCTGACTTCTATCCAGTATTATAAAATAAGTTGAAACTATATTTCATTGATTAGGTGCAGGAGCAGTTGAAACTCGTTAATTAAAAACACGTTAAAAAACAGAAATTTGCATTTGATCTCTATCCCATCCCAATGTACGCTCCATTCGAGACACGCTTCACTTCCTTTCAGACTCACCGATTCGGAAAATCAATCCCATCCGCTCCTTCAAAAGATACATTTTATATCTTGAATCCCCGGCCATTGAGGGGAGCACATAGAACAAAACAAACATGGACAAATACATACACGGACTGCTTCAATCATAAAACACTAAACATATATATATACAGATCAGCATTTACATAATTATAATACTAACAATATTGCTATCAATGGAAATAAATAATGTAATAAATAGTGTGTTTAATATTTTTCATTTTGTTGAAATGACCGGGTAGCCGCCGGGTTAAAAACTATTCCTTATATTAAAAAATACAATTAGCAAAGTTTGAGCAAAATTTAGAGGTAACTCAAGGACCTCAAAGTTTTGAAAATGACCAATTTTTTATTAAAGTGACCTCTTTCTCCATTATCGTGAAAACGATTCACGATACTGATTCTCATTTTTTGAAGGTGACTTAATTTACTCTAAGATCTATTCCAGTTGTTATGAGAAACAAATATTAATAATTTGAATTACAATGAGAAATAGTTGAAGAGAAAACTAATACATCTAAAACGTGTTGCGTGTAATGTTTTTATATTTTACCAATTTTCCTCTTGCAAAACAAAATTCTTTATTTTGGTTCTGTCGGTCCTTAATTTGGGATGTAAATTCAGTCCCATTTATTGGTCCTTTAAAGATGTCCTTAATTTATAATTTGAAAAAAAATAATTTTTTAAGTACAATTCGATTCTATATTTGAGTATAATTCTGTTTATTACAAAATTAAGAGAAGTATCAAAATAGACTTAATAAGCATACTTTTTTGAGCTATAGATTTTCATTTCCTGAAAGCCCTCCATTTTTGCTAGGAAATCGGCGAAAAGAAGCTTCTTTATATGTAGATTGCATCATTATTTTTTAATAAAAAATACTAATATAAAATTTAGTATAATGTGAATTTAGAAGAATTATACGGATACTTATAGTCAGTTATATTGTTTATAAATATTTACATTAATTTTCTGAATCCAAAATATTCCAATGTAAGACTTGTAGCTCACTCCTTGTTTAAAAATTCAAATACAACTATTAAGTTATGTCATCATTCAATGTATTTATGAAGGACTACCAAAGAGTTAACATATTTGTCCTATTCAAAGAAAAAGGCGAGCTTCTGAGGTTTCTTTGACTTTTAATATTTCCACCCGTCCTTTATATTCATGTATAAACATAATACACGGCATTATCTCGCTAACACCAAAATAACCGATGTATTTTGGTGTTAGCTGTCGATCCCTCTTCTCCCTTGATACTTCATGGCTATATCATAATTTATTCTTTTCCATAAATACACAAACTATTTAGTTATTCTATACATATGATCCGTTTCCAAAGGAACAGGAATACAATTTCTTGTTGATCCCTCATCGTTTATAATATATATGTATATATTGGCCATTTTATTATTTCTATGAAGAAATTTTGGCTATTTCTTCATAGAAATAATATAATAACTTATTATAACTACACTTTTAAGCAAATATTACTAAGCAATATTATAATACAGTATCTAATAAAATACTCTGTAGATTTTAATAATATGTAATATATTTTAAAAGTGATGAAGAGATCATATAACATTGACAGTTTGTGAGTATATAAGATATAAATAACGGTTAGTATTTAGTAACTTATTTAGCTAACTACCAGATGATTTTGGGCCTTTTTTCGGTTTCTTTTTGGAGTAAAAGTTGCGTGATACAATACAGATAACGACATGAATGTCTTTCGGAACAAGTTTAAAAATCAACACAACCTCTAATCTTGGTAATCTGGTAAAATCTTGTATCTGCTTTTAATATACATCCTATACTAAGTTATAGCTGTACATCTGCTGGTTTCAGAGTCTATAAGCCACAAACTTTTGCAAGGACTTGAACAAACGTAAAGCCATGGCTTTATTATATATAACGATTTATTGTATGTATATTCTATTTATTTCAACTAACTTTAATGTTGTTGTTTGTAATAATCATTCTTCTTTTTTTACATTTTCTTTATAACTGTATACTATTGATATTTGATTATAATGAATGACGATTAAAATATATATATATAGAATATGGATGTGCCTTGCACAGAGAGTATCTATTATCTGGTCCAAAATTTGTTTCCAAGTTTTTCAGAGTTATTTAATATGGCTAATGGCTTTTGTTATATGCTTTTGACTAAAATAATCCATATTCCGAACTGCAAAGACCTTATGTATATCGTCGTCTGATCCTCCTCTATCCCAAGATTATGATACCTTATTTTTATCTTTATCTTTAGAGAAATTTTTAAGAATAATAGAATTCCTATAATGTATCAAAGGGATATGAACTAATATTTGTAACTACTCCTATGGAATTTTAAATGTTTACTTTTTTATATAATATCATTTTATGTACTATATCAAGCTTGAATTATATTACAATTAAAATATATACTTAACTCTCTGAGTTCAATTATTTGATTTATTAATTATTATCTTTTCATCGAATATTTAAGTTTTGTACAAACAGGTATGAATGCTGCCTATTGTAGAATATGAATTCTCCCACCCCTCTGTCTATATCTGACGGATGGACATGATTAGTTTATATTTCATGTTATATTGCTAGTTTTTAAAATAAAATTTACTAACCTGCTTAAGTAATATTATTACTTAAACATGCATTATAAAGTCAGAACATATAATAATTTAATATATTCTGATATACTTTTATGGATGTTATACTGTTATCCAGTTTTAATTAATCTTTATGGTTGCTTGCCAAAGATGATGGTTATTGCTCAAATTGATTAATTAGTTGAAATGAATTTCACGCCATTAGACGTGATTAGATATTTTCATATTAATTAAATATTTAGCATGTTAGGTTTAAATTTACAAATTATATCTTATGAACTATTAGAAAATTAATGTATGAAATTTCCAAATATATTTTTTAGTATGACACTATAATTAAAGTTTTTATCATCTTTTATTTATAAAACTAAATTGACCTACATTAAAAACTCAATAAGCATAATTTATTCATATTTCTTTATATTCTTGGATCATAAAAAAAAATACACATAAATTTAACAACAAAGAAAAAAAAAAAAATTTTTAATTAATGTTTGGTTTATTATTAATCACAACTAAATATAGTATTTTATATGATTAACATAAGCTTACGCATTAAAAATTTCGTATTATTGTATCAAAACAAAAATGAAACAATTAATTCTGGAATTAGTTTTACCTAGTTTAATTTCTTCATATAAAATATCATATCCCGAATTCCTACGATTCATTAAAATATTAAACTCAAAATGGATTTAAGTAAATAAATTATTCATTTTATAAAATAAATATTTATTTTCTTGGATTTTCATTATTTTATTTTATTTTCCTTTGCATGTTTGTCATTAAAAATAATATAAAAAAATTCCCTATTTATTAAAATTAGTAAATTGTCCCGGGAATCCTTTTCTAATCTGTTTGGAAAAACATTATCAAATTGCTCACCTAGATCTTCTTTTTTGGATTTATCTTTGACATTAGGAAGTCCGTAGCCACTACAACTCTGAGTATGTCCAGGTTTAATTATGGTATTCATTAAATTAATTCCTATTATTGTTTTTTTTGTCCTGATAGAGTTGGAATTTGAATGATAGATCCATCGAGTGGGGCTCAGAGTGTTAATTTAGATTTTAAATGATATTTTGACTGTCTCTTGTGAAACCAGGGTGAGGGGCATCTTGGATGATAAAAGTAATGTCTGGCAGGATCTTCCCAGGGTAATTGTCCCCCTTCCCCTCCAAATGTGAATTTGGTTTCGGCTTTCCGGCAAGGTTTTAGGTTGATTGCGACGACCTTGTTCTACATGCAATAGGATCCGTCCTGTGAGAAACGAAGCAAGAAATTTTTACCTTTTTCTGTGTTCCAGAGGCAATTTCTTCGAGTGAAATAGGAATAGGTCTCTCAATCGTTGGCTCCTATTACAGAAGACGGCTGTGACGTCAGCAAAGTCTAGAAATTTCGATATCCATATCTTCCAAAGAGACTCCATAGACGCCAGAGCCAATAATATTACTGAATAGATCGTGCATTCCGAAAAATTAGGCAAAAAAAAGTAGCAATGACCAATGCATTGATAGCCACTGTTGGATTTTACACCATACTGGTCGTAAATACGCCATTTTTTGGGTTTTGGGAGGACTACTTAGGCCTTCGCAATTTCCTTAAATCGCTCTTCAGTCCCTGGTGACTTGTTCCTGTGTGGATGGAACTTCACTGCCAATTGACGATACGCTTTTTTAGCTCCTCATCACTTGAACTACAAGGGACTCCCAATACTTGATAGTAGTCCCTGCCTTCATTATTATAAATTTATAAATTCAAATGCTCCACTTTACTCAGTGTGGGTCAACTTATTTATATGAGAAGAACTTTTCCATGTTAACTTACATCCAAAATAAATAGTGTGGAGTATGATCTTTGAGTTGCTGTGTCCAACATACAGCGCACAATAGACCTTTTTGCTCAGTCACAGTGCATATCCGTCAAATAAAGTACTTGATTCGTTTATGAATATATTTGCACATCCACAGCCTGTCTTGTTATTTGTTTTTGAGTCTCGATTTTGACTTTATTTACCTCAAAAAAGAGAATTAATAGTATATAAATTATTCATAGAAGTACATATATCGCTGATTTTATATTATTTTTCGTGTATTTCTTATTTTTCTCAATATGTGTAGATTGATTTTATTTTTATTTTTGATCAATATTGTCGAATAACTTAAATTATTGGCCTATGATTGAACTTTATTGGAGTTTTATGACCTTTAAGTAATATATTTACATAAAATACACTCCAAATATTATATTCATCCCTCAATGAGAGGTGTACGGGTTGTATATTGTCTAGCCACCTATTTTAATGGTCGAAATCAAAAAAATTTGGGAACCTCTAGACTAGAGTATGGTTACACTGGAAAAATAAGGAGAGTATGTATGTAGGTCAAATTATGTACAAATGTAAGTGTATGGAAGAGAAAAAAGTATCAGGATCATAGCACGTCATACCATTTAGGTATTTGCAACCTCCATCAAAAAAGAAACAGGAAAAGGCCCAAAATCAGTTCGTCAACAATAATCAATAAGTCAACAATATCAATATATCATATTCCTTAAATTTTAAAATTGATAATAAGTGTTTAGAAAAAAAAATTAATATGTTGGGATGACTTTTTAGTCTTTATATGGCTCTCAAATAAAAACGAACAAAATTCTGTTAAACATACCAGCGTTTATATTTAATTCAAATCTTCATATACACTGAAATTGCTCAAGAATTATGAAATTTATAAGATATCAATGAGTAAAGATGGGATGTTTTATCAAATTAATTACTGTTTTGAGATTAGAAAAGGAACAAGGTTCCTATGTTTCGTTTTTCTCCTTTTTTTCATCATTATTGATTAAAAATTATTGCATAACATCTCCCTCTAAAAAAGATTATAGTTTGCCACTTACATTATTGCAATATTGAATATAACTAATTTCTTTAAGTCAAATGCTTTAAAAAAGTTCTCCCTCCACCTGGATTGAATTAAATTGGACCTCCATCTATTCATTTTCCCTAGGAGTTCATATTTTCCATTTAGATATCCTATCTTTCTGATCCTCTCTTCCTGTTCTGGCAAATGAATCTCATCTCTGTGTGCCTTACTCGGTGGATCTCATTCTTTCTTTAATGGAAGGATCGTTCATTGTGTAGATGCCCCTTCCCATAAAGGCCTGTGATAGTTACTTCTAACATCGTGAATAATTGCTTATAAACTTAAAAATACATAAATCTACATAATAATATTATACTGATATAAGAATTAATGAGTTCCAAATAATGACAGAATGATCCACTGAAAGCCCAAGTGAGGAACAGAAAGAGTTTTCATCCTCTATCCATTGCTCCTTGATTGTAATTCTTATATTCTTAAGTCAACTCTGCTTCGTCTCTTACTCCAAGAAAAAATATTTCATTTATAAGAGCCTTCAGT